>NW_027522593.1:0-90000 GCF_052094955.1 Ictidomys tridecemlineatus
CTAGGATGGCCCCCCCCCCCCCCTGGGGTTCCCCCCCCCCTTCTCCCCCTCCCGAGGGACGAAGCCTGGTTTGGGGACCCTTGTGGGTCACATTCTAGGGACACTGCGGGGAAGCCTCATCCTTACTGCAGCCTGAGGGAATATGTCATGGCCTGGAGAACCTCGTGGGTCACGTCTCTAAGTAGCCCTGGGTTCCCTTCTCCTCAGAGGTGCCTGGGGCGGTTGCCAGGGTTGCTGTGCTTGGCCAAAGGGGAGTGGTCAATCAGGGTGGGGCCTCACCGCCATCTTTAATGCCGCCTTTTTGAAAGTGAGGAGCCTGCTTCTCTCTCAGGACCCAACCTGGAGAGCCCCATTCCTGGAGTGTTGGGTCACTCCACATGGAGGGACAGAGCTCCCTTCTCAGAGCAGATTGAGAGAGACCCATGTTGGGGACTCTCCTGGGTCATGCCTCCAGGGGCTCACAGAGCTCCCTTCTCCTCAGCTGGGACTCTTGGCTTAGGGGGTTTTTGTGAGTCATGTCTTAGTGATGCCTGGGGCTCCCTTCTCCTAACATTGGCTGAGGGAGATGCCAGATGTGGGGAGCCTTGTGAATTGCAACTCTATGTAGACCCTGGGTTTCCTTCTCCTCTGAGTAGCCTGGGGAGATGCCTGGCTTGGGGACCCTCATGGGTTATATTTTTAGGGAAGCCTGGGGTTTTCTGCTCAGAGAAGCCTGAGGAGATGCGAAACATGGGGACCCTCATTGGGTCATGTCTCTAGGGACACCTGTGATTCTCTTTTCCTCAGAGCAGCCTCAGAGAGGTGGCTTAGAAAGCTTCTGGCAACCCTGGCAGCCAGTGAGGGGATGGTGGGAAGCATGAGGAGCAAACCCTGTCCTAGACCTGAGAGCTGAGGACAGCCTTGGCTGTCAGCCCCACTCTGTCCTTCACAATTTCATCCTGGCTCCCTGTGCAGCAGTGACCCTTCCTTAGGCTATGACCCTCATCATCTTAACATAGTGACTCAGGGTGGTTTCCAGGGAACCTGGCAGGGAGGAAGGAGGAATGTATAGGGAGGGAGGAATGTACAGCCTAAGGGAAGGGCACCCCAGTCCACTTCCTTGTTTTCCTTAGTGTTTAAATGGTTTGCTTTTTCTTGATGTGTTACATAGTAAAAAAAAAAAAAATAAAAAGTACGTATGTTAACACTATGTTATTTAAAAAATTTTTTTTAATTTTTATTTTTGGGTACTGGGGATTGAAATCAGTACTTATCTTTTTTTTTTTTTTGTTGTTGTTGCATGTGACCACTGACCCATATCTCCAGCCCTATTTTGTATTATAGAGACAGGCTTCATGCCTTGCTTTTGCTGAGGCTGGTTTTGAAGTTGAGATCCTTCCGCCTCAGCCTTTTGAGTCGCTTTAGTTTAAATATATTACTTCTAACAAAGCCAGAATTTATTAAAAATACAACTCATGTTTTTTGTGGAACCGAACTCATGAACCACATTTTTCTTTTTCTTTAATCTCTGCTTAGTTTTTAAAAAAATTTTTTTAGTTGTAGAAGGGCACAATATATTTATTTTATTTATTTATTTTTATGTGGTGGTGAGGATCAAAACTAGTGCCTCACACATGCTAGGCAAGCGCTCTACCACTGAGCTACCACAGCCACATGTTTTTCTTTTGGTGGAGAGTTTAATTAGCAAGAAGCCACCCCTCCAGGACCCTCTTGCTAAGGCCTTCCCCTCTAGACCCTGCCTCTCCTCTAGACCCCACCTATATTCTATGGCCCTGCTTGTCCTCCTGAACCACCCTTTCCCCTCCTTCCTACCCTGCCTATCCTCTAGGTCTTACTCATGTTCCAGGGCCTGTCCCTTCCTCAGGTCCCACCCCTCTGAGAAGCCCTGCCCCCTTGTGACTCATTCTCCCCTTCCTTCAGACCCTGTCTCTCCTCCAGATCTTTCCCTTCTTCCTGTCCTGCCCCTCCTGCAGACCTCACCCCTCCTCTTAAAAAAATATTTTTCTGTTGCACATGGACACAATGCCTTTATTTTGTTTATTTATTTTTATGTGGTGCTTAGGTTTGAACCCAGTGCCTCACACATGCTAGGCAAGTGCTCTACCACTGAGCCATAACCCCAGCCCAACCTTCCTTCTCTTTAAGACCTTGACTCTTCTCCAGACCCCACTTATCTTCCAGGCCCCCCCTCCTCCTGACCTTCCATCCCCCTCCTCCAGACTCTGCCCCTGCTAGTCTAGGATGAGCAGCTCCCTGGCTGCTGTGCTAATTGGCAGTATATTTGTAATGGTGCACAAATAACATCTTTTGTATAAACACTGACATCCTGCATTGGATGAATTATCTTGACTAGTATCAAAATTTGACATACCATAAAATAAATTTAGAAAAGTCACCTTCTCTCTCTTTTATTCTCTATAGATCATGAACATTTGAAATAAAATTAGAATTTGTTAAAGGGCAGATGACAGCCAGCCTTGAGCCCTGATGATCCCAGGATCCCATCCAGTGGGAGAACTCTAAGTATCAGTCCAAGCTTTTCTATGCTAATTGATTTATTTATTTTTCTTATTTTAGAGTTATTTTGCTATGTAATTCCCCATGGCCTTTGGTTCTGTGTAATAGGTTTTTGCTATTCAATTTTTAATTAATATTCTTTCAGTTTTCTACAGAATTTTTAAAATATTCTTTTAGTTGTCAGTGGATCTTTTTATTCTATTTATTTATTTTGTTTATTTATATGTGGTGCTGAGGATTGAACCCAGGGCCTAACACATGCCAGGCAAATGTTCTGCCTTTGCGCCACAACTCTAGCCCTGTATAGGATTTTTAATTCTGTGAACTTCTATTTTTTATTCATTTTCTATTTGATTACACCAATAAGGAATATTTTAAAAATTTCTTTTAGCTTACTTTGTTTTTGATTGAGAGAATTGTTTTGTTTGAGAGAATTGTCTTGTTTGGAAAGGCTTATAATCAAATGATTTTAATTAATTTCCATTTATTAAGACATGTTTGAGACTGGGTGTGCAGCTCAGTGGCAGAGCATTTGCCTGGCATGTGAGAGGCCATGGAGTCCATCCCAGCACCACACACACACAGAAGATGTCTTTGACAGGACTCAAGCATGAGATATATAGTTTCAAAAGATCATGTATTGGGGCTGGGGTTGTGGCTCAGCAGTAGAGCACTCGACTGGCACGTGTGAGGCCATGGGTTTGATCCTCGGCACCACATAAAAATAAGTAAATAAAATAAAGGTATTGTGTTGAACTACAACTAAAAACAAAGAAAAAATTTTAAAAAAAGATCATGTATTTACACATATACACATATACCAAAGTGCCTCTTCCAAATTCATATGAAATTATTCTAAGAAAATTTCAAATCAGTTTTAAAAGAGAAGAGGGTTGATGATATTTTTAATGTTAACTATTGATATTTCATGATATTTAAAACCACTATAGATGAAATCTCCTGAGATGCAAATCATTACAAAATGTAAGAGACAAGTCAGTAGTGGCTTTTTTGTAATTCAGATACATTTACTAAAAGTAAGCTTTTTAAAAAACAGATATTTTCTTTTTTTCAAATTTAGAAAGAATTTCCATATGTCCTATTAAAGTTCTATATTCATCAGAATGTTATCTTATTCCTTTCATACAAAGGGATGGGCCTTCTAATGAACATGATACTTTATGTTGTCAGAAATTCTTGTGGGAGACCTCTTTTAAGTGTTTTGCCTCTGTTCAAAATATCATTAAAAAATTTTATCCTAATGTTGGTGCCCCTATGTGCTTATAAGGTGGCTTTCAGAATGCAGTTGAGTATCTCTCTCATATTTGTTGGATTCATTAGAAAAGTACGTGTACTTTTGATCATATTTAAATGGTTGCATTTGAATTATTAGAAGCAGAAATCAGACATGTTAGTATTGTGAGCTGAACAAAGTGCAGGTTTACTTTAATCATTTTGAGGAGGTTGACATAATGGCTTCTGCCTTGTTCTGTACCTGCCATAGTTGTCAGATATCTCACCTGGAGAATTTTTTTTTTTTTTGGCACTGGGGATTAAACCCAGGGCTTTGCTTGTGCTATGCAAGCCCTGAACTACATATGTCCCCAGTCTTTGTTACAATTTCATTCTGAGACAGGGTCTAGCTGAATTGCTAATGTCAGCCTCAAATTTGTGATCCTTCTGCGTTATCCTCCCAAATAGCTGAGATGACAGGCATGAGTCAAAGTGCCTGGCTTGTCCTGGAGGATTTTGATGTCAGTATCATGTTTCCAATGTGTTAATAATTTCCTAAGCTAGATTATGTTCATATCATATGTTTCTTATCAATAGTCAATAAAGCCTTTTTGTTGGTTTTTGATGGTATGCTTAATGTGAACATGATGTGACACCACTGTTTATGATGATCTAGCTATGCAATACACTGTAAGGAGAGTATTTTGATTCTGAGAGTCTCAAGTGTTTTAGGTCCAGCATGTTTCCTTAAGAGGAGTGATTATTCATTTTCTATTTGATTACAAAAATAAGACAAATTCATTTTTTTTTGTTGTTCTGGGGGTTGGTCCTAGGGACTCCTGCATGCTAGGAAATCTTTCTACATCCCCAGCTCCATAGATCCTTTAGTTGTCATTAACTTCATGATGAGCTAGTGACAATAAAATTACTTAGAAGTTCAACTAGAGTTAGACTCATACAAGAATGTGGGCATCCCTAGCTCCTTGTGATTTCTAAAAGGTAAAGTGTTTTCTCACAACACAGCAGCATCTAATATAATTTCTGGACCAAGCTGACACCTCTGCTTCTCTTGGCTCACCACTTCCTGCAGAGTTCTTGGAGGAGATGACTATTTCTTTGACTATTTGTCCCAGTCACAAATATTTGATTATATTGCTGCTAAAAAGGTATGTATAGAAATAAAATAGAGACAAGGATTCTTTGGGATAAATGATTCAGACTCAGTGAGTCAATTTGCATTAGGACTTTTTAAATATAAAGTCACTCTTTCAGGAAAGTTAAACCAGGAGTTGACATAGAATCTCTAAAATGTCATTTTTTTTCTCCTCTATTGATCAAGTTTTAAGAAGGCAAACCTAGAACCTAGTGGCAGCATAAAAATATAAGGAGTTTACTTATGTTATTACTTCAACATGAAATATGTAAAAGAAGCACATACTTTGAATTTTATGTTAGTTTGAACTATTTGATTTTTGTGTTATGAATGTTCATAATAAAATACAGAACTAGCTAAGAGTGTCAGTTACCAGTAATTAACTGTATGAATAATTAAACAAGTAAGTGTTTGAGAAAATATAACCATGTCCTAAGGTTTTACTTTAGAGTAGTTTAATGTTTTTTTTTTTTTTTTTTTTTTTTTTTTTTTTGTGTGTGTGTGTGTAGGTACTGGGGATTGAATCTAGGGGCACTTAATCATTGAGCCACATCCCCAGCCCTTTTTTATATTTTATTTAGTGGCATGTTCTCACAGAGTTACTTAAGGCCTCAGTAAGTTGCTGAGGCTGGCTTTGAACTCAAAATCCTCCTGCCTCAGCCTCCCAAGATGCTGAGATTACAGGCATGTGCCACCATGCCAGGCTTAGTTTTATCTTTATACAGAGATTGAAAAGAAAGTGCAGATATTTCCCAGGTAGCCTCAATCTGGTTTCTTCCCTTGTTATGACTTGGGTGAGCTATCTCTAAAGTGTTAACATCTTAGATCATTTGTCATGAAGAAAAAATAATGGTATGTTAACATTAACTGAAGTCACATATCCTTTGGATTCTCAGTTCTGTGTCTTCCTGTTCTAGGATCCCATCTAGGAGCCAACATGACATCCAGTCATCATGTCTCCATAGACTTCTCTTGGGGTGACAATTTCTATGTACTTCCTTGTTCTGATGACCTTGAGAGCATTGAGGACGACTTGTCAGGTATTTTTATAATTTTTTTTTTTAATTTTCCTTTTTTCATATTTAAACTAGGGCTGTGGGTCTGGGGGAGGCAGGTCACAGAGGTGAAGAGCTGCTCTGTCATCTCTTGTCCTTATAAGGAAGAAGCTTCTTGTGTACTGCCTGATATGCTGAGAAGTAAGTTTTGCCATGTTCTTTATTTTCTCAGGTAATATTTTAGGAGAACTTATTTTACAACAGTATTTCTTACTGAGGCTTTGGCTGCTCATTATCATGGTATGTCAATGTATTTTGTGTGGCTTGAGTGTCTGAGGATTAAATGCCTCAAGATGGTGCAGGGAGGGCCCAGTGCCTGGAGTCTAATTGGGGCCTGAGGGTAAGGGCTCATGAAAGTGCAGTGAGAAACTCTCAGGAGCCTCTAGGGTGAGAGATGCAAAAATTATGATACATCGCACTACCCAGAATCCTGGATGACTGCAGAATCCTCATTGCAGTTACCAGAGCCTTCTGCAGTGAAGGCAACATGGTCAAATGACAGACTGTGCTACCCATAATTCTTGGGGACCTGCAACTTGCAGAGACCTCTGCAGAGAGGGCTGTACTGACAAAAAAATCAAACTATGCTGCCAATTACTTTTGGGTGCCTTCTCTCCCCAGGAGCCTCTGGGGGTGAGAATTGTAAGGGCATAATACCAGACTTCAATGCTCAGAATCTCTGGGGATGCCTACATACCCTTTAACCCTGTAAGTCCCAGAGGATTTGGTGGTGATGGTTTTGTTGGTAGAGCTCACTTCCTAGAATCTCCAGGGTCCCAGGGAAAGCATGGGGTCTTCAGCTCCTGGGATCCTCAGCGGGAATGTGCAGGCCAAAAATTAGACTGCATTATCCAGAACCCTCAGGAACTGCAGCTTCCAGAATCCTCTGTGGTGAGTGGGCAAACCACTGAACTGCATTACCCACAATTCTAAGGGGGAACTTTAGTTTCAGAATTTTCTGCAGTAAGTAGGGACTGCAGCTTCCAGAATCCTCTGTGGTGAGTGGGCAAACCACTGAACTGCATTACCCACAATCCTAAGGGGGAACTTTAGTTTCAGAATTTTCTGCAGTAAGTAGGAAAAACACAGGACTAAATTACCCACAAATCTCGGTGCCAGTAGCTCTCAGGATCCTCTGTTGTGAGGACTGTTGGGCTGAGAGCTTAACTACACTTGGTGGGGTGTGTTGCCTGATAGTATGGAGCCTGCAACTCCCTGAGGCCTCCCAAGTGAGAGCTGTGCATTATGCAGGTCAGACTACACTACCTACAATTCCTGGGGACACACTGGTGAATGTGCTTCCTATAATTCCAGGAGGCTTCCACAGTGAGGTCTTCAGTACCAAGACAAGCATGTGGCCTTCAGCTCTCATGGCCCTTGCAGTAGGGGCATGTAGGCAAAACACTGGACTACCTTTTCCAGAATCCTCAGGGGGGATCACAGTTCCCAGGATCTGCAATAGTGAGGACTGCAGGGTAGGGAGTTGAACTACACTACCTAGAATTCTTGGAGGTGCCCCGTGTCCATGTGGCCTGGAACTCTCAGAGGCTTCCACAGTGAGGGCTATGGAGGTAGAGGGCAATACTATACTACCCAGAATCTCTGGGGGCCTGCAACTCCCAGACACCATCCTTTTGAGTACCGCAGGGGCAAACTTTGTATTGCACTACACAGACTCCTCAGGGGTGTCTAGGTAGGCTTGTGCTACACAGATCCCAGAGCTGTGATGGGGGTGAAGTCCACTTAGGTAGGACGGATTGCACTACTCAGAATAATCATGGCCCACAGCTCTCAGTGACCTCTGCGGTCAGAGCTGACTGAGTAAAACTGACTACAATACTCAGAATTTCTGGAGGCTCCGAGCTCTAAGTAGTCACTGTACAGTTGAACATAGCACCAGGCTATAATACCCAGGATCCTTGGGGGCTTGAAGCTCCCAGAATCCACTGTAGTGATGCTGCATGGGCAGAACACCAGAATACACTGTCTAGAATCCCTAGGGATGCCTGTGTGACTGTGTAGCCTACAATTTCTAGAGACCTCTGTAATGGGGGCTGCATTGTAGAAGACTGGATTATACTACCCAGAATCCTGGGTGGGGGTATGAGGTTGAGTGTGGTACTTGAAGCCCCCATAGACCTCTGAAGTGAGGGCTGAGTGGGCAGAATGCCAGGCTACACTGTTCAGAATCCACTAGGGATGTCTGAGTAGCCTACAGCTCACAGAGACCTCTGCAGCTGGGCTGCAATGTGGAATACAAGACTGCACTGCTCAGAATCCTGATGGTATGAGGGTGAATGTGCTTCTTGCAACCCCTAGGCTTCTTGGGTGAGGGCTGCATGGGTAGAACACCAGAGTCCACTGCCAGGGTTCTCCAGGGTGTCTGGGCCAGCACATGGCACACAGCTTCTATGGTCCCAAAGGGCAAAGACTGTGTGAGCAGAGCACCAGACTACACTGTCCAGAAACCCTGAGAACCCTGAATCTGTGTAGCCTGCAGCTCCCAGAGGCATCCATGGTGAGAGCTGGACAGGCAAGACACACTGAATGATCTAGACTGCTCAGAGGCTACTGGGAATTTGGTCTGAGCTCAGGTTCTTCTACGCTCCTACAGTGGTCACCCTGGGCTAGGAATTAACAGATTTTCTTAGAACCCCTGATTCTGAATTGGAGCAGTCCCTAGCTAAGTCACTCTGTCTCAAAGACTACACGTCCCAGAAGCCTCTGAGGTGGTCTGTTTCTGGCCTCTGCCCTTGAGCTGAGGGTCTAGACTCCCTGTAGTTGCCTCCCTTTGTGCCTCTGCCTGCCTGTCTCAGGCTGCTGCAGCACTTGGCCTGGTGGAGTGCAGCTAGGGGGTCTCCTGGACTCCATTTCTCCTCTTCTGAGATTCCACTCCTCAGGTGCCACAGCCAGACCTAGTTAGAGCAGTGGGAACATATTTTATTCAGTAACTGCTGAGGGTGGAAGAAGGTGCTGACATTCACCAGGGAGCCAGGAGAGGCCCCGCCTCTGAGCTGGGAGGAGCTCCTGCACAGAGCATGGCCAAAGGGGTGTGGTCAATAAGGGGCAGGGCCTTGCCACCATCTTTAATGCTGCCTCCTTGAGAGTGAGGAGCTGACTTCCCCCTCAGGACCAACCTGGGAGGTCCCCAGTCCTCAGAGTGTTGGGTCACTCCACAGGGAGTGGCAGAGCTCTCTTCTCAGAGCAGATTGAGAGAGACATCCAAGTTGCGGACTCTCGTGGGTCATGCCTCCAGGGGCTCACAGAGCTCCCTTCTCCAGCCTGAGGTAGATGCCTGGTGTGGGGACCATTTTGGGTCACATTCTAGGGACACTGGTGGGCTCCCTCATCCTTACAGCAGCCTGAGGGAGATGTCAGGCCTGGGGAGCCTCGTGGGTCACGTCTCTAATTAGCCTGGGGTTCCCTTCTCCTCAGAGTGGCCTGGGCCAGACGCCATGGTTGCTGTGCGTGGCCAAAGGGGGCATGGCCAACCAGGGGCGGGACCTCAGTGCCATCTTTAAGGCCGCCTCCTTGAGAGTGAGGAGCTGGCTTCCCCCTCAGGACCAATCTAGGGGAGCCCCAGTCCTCGGAGTGTTGGGTCACTCCACAGGGAGGACCAGAGCTCCCTTCTCAGAGCAGATTGAGAGAGACACCCAGGTTGGGGACTCTCATGGGTCATGCTTCCAGGGACTCACAGAACTCCCTTCTCCTCAGAGCAGTCTCAGTGGACTCTTGGCTTAGGGACTTTTGTGAGTCATGTCTCTAGGGATGCCTGGGGTTCCATTCTCCTCAGAGCAGTCTGAGGGAGAAGCCTGGTTTGGGGACCCTTGTGGGTCACATTCTAGGGACACTGCGGGGAAGCCTCATCCTTACTGCAGCCTGAGGGATATGTCAGGCCTGGAGAACCTCGTGGGTCACGTCTCTAAGTAGCCCTGGGTTCCCTTCTCCTCAGAGGTGCCTGGGGCGGTTGCCAGGGTTGCTGTGCTTGGCCAAAGGGGGAGTGGTCAATCAGGGGTGGGGCCTCACCGCCATCTTTAATGCCGCCTTTTTGAAAGTGAGGAGCCTGCTTCTCTCTCAGGACCAACCTGGGAGAGCCCCATTCCTGGGAGTGTTGGGTCACTCCACATGGAGGGACAGAGCTCCCTTCTCAGAGCAGATTGAGAGAGACCCATGTTGGGGACTCTCCTGGGTCATGCCTCCAGGGGCTCACAGAGCTCCCTTCTCCTCAGCTGGGACTCTTGGCTTAGGGGTTTTTGTGAGTCATGTCTTAGTGATGCCTGGGGCTCCCTTCTCCTAACATTGGCCTGAGGGAGATGCCAGATGTGGGGAGCCTTGTGAATTGCAACTCTATGTAGACCCTGGGTTTCCTTCTCCTCTGAGTAGCCTGGGGGAGATGCCTGGCTTGGGGACCCTCATGGGTTATATTTTTAGGGAAGCCTGGGGTTTTCTGCTCAGAGAAGCCTGAGGAGATGCGAAACATGGGGACCCTCATGGGTCATGTCTCTAGGGACACCTGTGATTCTCTTTTCCTCAGAGCAGCCTCAGAGAGGTGGCTTAGAAGCTTCTGGCAACCCTGGCAGCCAGTGAGGGGATGGTGGGAAGCATGAGGAGCAAACCCTGTCCTAGACCTGAGAGCTGAGGACAGCCTTGGCTGTCAGCCCCACTCTGTCCTTCACAATTTCATCCTGGCTCCCTGTGCAGCAGTGACCCTTCCTTAGGCTATGACCCTCATCATCTTAACATAGTGACTCAGGGTGGTTTCCAGGGAACCTGGCAGGGAGGAAGGAGGAATGTATAGGGAGGGAGGAATGTACAGCCTAAGGGAAGGGCACCCCAGTCCACTTCCTTGTTTTCCTTAGTGTTTAAATGGTTTGCTTTTTCTTGATGTGTTACATAGTAAAAAAAAAAAAATAAAAAGTACGTATGTTAACACTATGTTATTTAAAAAATTTTTTTTAATTTTTATTTTTGGGTACTGGGGATTGAAATCAGTACTTATCTTTTTTTTTTTTTTTGTTGTTGTTGCATGTGACCACTGACCCATATCTCCAGCCCTATTTTGTATTATAGAGACAGGCTTCATGCCTTGCTTTTGCTGAGGCTGGTTTTGAAGTTGAGATCCTTCCGCCTCAGCCTTTTGAGTCGCTTTAGTTTAAATATATTACTTCTAACAAAGCCAGAATTTATTAAAAATACAACTCATGTTTTTTGTGGAACCGAACTCATGAACCACATTTTTCTTTTTCTTTAATCTCTGCTTAGTTTTTAAAAAAATTTTTTTAGTTGTAGAAGGGCACAATATATTTATTTTATTTATTTATTTTTATGTGGTGGTGAGGATCAAAACTAGTGCCTCACACATGCTAGGCAAGCGCTCTACCACTGAGCTACCACAGCCACATGTTTTTCTTTTGGTGGAGAGTTTAATTAGCAAGAAGCCACCCCTCCAGGACCCTCTTGCTAAGGCCTTCCCCTCTAGACCCTGCCTCTCCTCTAGACCCCACCTATATTCTATGGCCCTGCTTGTCCTCCTGAACCACCCTTTCCCCTCCTTCCTACCCTGCCTATCCTCTAGGTCTTACTCATGTTCCAGGGCCTGTCCCTTCCTCAGGTCCCACCCCTCTGAGAAGCCCTGCCCCCTTGTGACTCATTCTCCCCTTCCTTCAGACCCTGTCTCTCCTCCAGATCTTTCCCTTCTTCCTGTCCTGCCCCTCCTGCAGACCTCACCCCTCCTCTTAAAAAAATATTTTTCTGTTGCACATGGACACAATGCCTTTATTTTGTTTATTTATTTTTATGTGGTGCTTAGGTTTGAACCCAGTGCCTCACACATGCTAGGCAAGTGCTCTACCACTGAGCCATAACCCCAGCCCAACCTTCCTTCTCTTTAAGACCTTGACTCTTCTCCAGACCCCACTTATCTTCCAGGCCCCCCCTCCTCCTGACCTTCCATCCCCCTCCTCCAGACTCTGCCCCTGCTAGTCTAGGATGAGCAGCTCCCTGGCTGCTGTGCTAATTGGCAGTATATTTGTAATGGTGCACAAATAACATCTTTTGTATAAACACTGACATCCTGCATTGGATGAATTATCTTGACTAGTATCAAAATTTGACATACCATAAAATAAATTTAGAAAAGTCACCTTCTCTCTCTTTTATTCTCTATAGATCATGAACATTTGAAATAAAATTAGAATTTGTTAAAGGGCAGATGACAGCCAGCCTTGAGCCCTGATGATCCCAGGATCCCATCCAGTGGGAGAACTCTAAGTATCAGTCCAAGCTTTTCTATGCTAATTGATTTATTTATTTTTCTTATTTTAGAGTTATTTTGCTATGTAATTCCCCATGGCCTTTGGTTCTGTGTAATAGGTTTTTGCTATTCAATTTTTAATTAATATTCTTTCAGTTTTCTACAGAATTTTTAAAATATTCTTTTAGTTGTCAGTGGATCTTTTTATTCTATTTATTTATTTTGTTTATTTATATGTGGTGCTGAGGATTGAACCCAGGGCCTAACACATGCCAGGCAAATGTTCTGCCTTTGCGCCACAACTCTAGCCCTGTATAGGATTTTTAATTCTGTGAACTTCTATTTTTTATTCATTTTCTATTTGATTACACCAATAAGGAATATTTTAAAAATTTCTTTTAGCTTACTTTGTTTTTGATTGAGAGAATTGTTTTGTTTGAGAGAATTGTCTTGTTTGGAAAGGCTTATAATCAAATGATTTTAATTAATTTCCATTTATTAAGACATGTTTGAGACTGGGTGTGCAGCTCAGTGGCAGAGCATTTGCCTGGCATGTGAGAGGCCATGGAGTCCATCCCAGCACCACACACACACAGAAGATGTCTTTGACAGGACTCAAGCATGAGATATATAGTTTCAAAAGATCATGTATTGGGGCTGGGGTTGTGGCTCAGCAGTAGAGCACTCGACTGGCACGTGTGAGGCCATGGGTTTGATCCTCGGCACCACATAAAAATAAGTAAATAAAATAAAGGTATTGTGTTGAACTACAACTAAAAACAAAGAAAAAATTTTAAAAAAAGATCATGTATTTACACATATACACATATACCAAAGTGCCTCTTCCAAATTCATATGAAATTATTCTAAGAAAATTTCAAATCAGTTTTAAAAGAGAAGAGGGTTGATGATATTTTTAATGTTAACTATTGATATTTCATGATATTTAAAACCACTATAGATGAAATCTCCTGAGATGCAAATCATTACAAAATGTAAGAGACAAGTCAGTAGTGGCTTTTTTGTAATTCAGATACATTTACTAAAAGTAAGCTTTTTAAAAAACAGATATTTTCTTTTTTTCAAATTTAGAAAGAATTTCCATATGTCCTATTAAAGTTCTATATTCATCAGAATGTTATCTTATTCCTTTCATACAAAGGGATGGGCCTTCTAATGAACATGATACTTTATGTTGTCAGAAATTCTTGTGGGAGACCTCTTTTAAGTGTTTTGCCTCTGTTCAAAATATCATTAAAAAATTTTATCCTAATGTTGGTGCCCCTATGTGCTTATAAGGTGGCTTTCAGAATGCAGTTGAGTATCTCTCTCATATTTGTTGGATTCATTAGAAAAGTACGTGTACTTTTGATCATATTTAAATGGTTGCATTTGAATTATTAGAAGCAGAAATCAGACATGTTAGTATTGTGAGCTGAACAAAGTGCAGGTTTACTTTAATCATTTTGAGGAGGTTGACATAATGGCTTCTGCCTTGTTCTGTACCTGCCATAGTTGTCAGATATCTCACCTGGAGAATTTTTTTTTTTTTTGGCACTGGGGATTAAACCCAGGGCTTTGCTTGTGCTATGCAAGCCCTGAACTACATATGTCCCCAGTCTTTGTTACAATTTCATTCTGAGACAGGGTCTAGCTGAATTGCTAATGTCAGCCTCAAATTTGTGATCCTTCTGCGTTATCCTCCCAAATAGCTGAGATGACAGGCATGAGTCAAAGTGCCTGGCTTGTCCTGGAGGATTTTGATGTCAGTATCATGTTTCCAATGTGTTAATAATTTCCTAAGCTAGATTATGTTCATATCATATGTTTCTTATCAATAGTCAATAAAGCCTTTTTGTTGGTTTTTGATGGTATGCTTAATGTGAACATGATGTGACACCACTGTTTATGATGATCTAGCTATGCAATACACTGTAAGGAGAGTATTTTGATTCTGAGAGTCTCAAGTGTTTTAGGTCCAGCATGTTTCCTTAAGAGGAGTGATTATTCATTTTCTATTTGATTACAAAAATAAGACAAATTCATTTTTTTTTGTTGTTCTGGGGGTTGGTCCTAGGGACTCCTGCATGCTAGGAAATCTTTCTACATCCCCAGCTCCATAGATCCTTTAGTTGTCATTAACTTCATGATGAGCTAGTGACAATAAAATTACTTAGAAGTTCAACTAGAGTTAGACTCATACAAGAATGTGGGCATCCCTAGCTCCTTGTGATTTCTAAAAGGTAAAGTGTTTTCTCACAACACAGCAGCATCTAATATAATTTCTGGACCAAGCTGACACCTCTGCTTCTCTTGGCTCACCACTTCCTGCAGAGTTCTTGGAGGAGATGACTATTTCTTTGACTATTTGTCCCAGTCACAAATATTTGATTATATTGCTGCTAAAAAGGTATGTATAGAAATAAAATAGAGACAAGGATTCTTTGGGATAAATGATTCAGACTCAGTGAGTCAATTTGCATTAGGACTTTTTAAATATAAAGTCACTCTTTCAGGAAAGTTAAACCAGGAGTTGACATAGAATCTCTAAAATGTCATTTTTTTTCTCCTCTATTGATCAAGTTTTAAGAAGGCAAACCTAGAACCTAGTGGCAGCATAAAAATATAAGGAGTTTACTTATGTTATTACTTCAACATGAAATATGTAAAAGAAGCACATACTTTGAATTTTATGTTAGTTTGAACTATTTGATTTTTGTGTTATGAATGTTCATAATAAAATACAGAACTAGCTAAGAGTGTCAGTTACCAGTAATTAACTGTATGAATAATTAAACAAGTAAGTGTTTGAGAAAATATAACCATGTCCTAAGGTTTTACTTTAGAGTAGTTTAATGTTTTTTTTTTTTTTTTTTTTTTTTTTTTTTTTTGTGTGTGTGTGTGTAGGTACTGGGGATTGAATCTAGGGGCACTTAATCATTGAGCCACATCCCCAGCCCTTTTTTATATTTTATTTAGTGGCATGTTCTCACAGAGTTACTTAAGGCCTCAGTAAGTTGCTGAGGCTGGCTTTGAACTCAAAATCCTCCTGCCTCAGCCTCCCAAGATGCTGAGATTACAGGCATGTGCCACCATGCCAGGCTTAGTTTTATCTTTATACAGAGATTGAAAAGAAAGTGCAGATATTTCCCAGGTAGCCTCAATCTGGTTTCTTCCCTTGTTATGACTTGGGTGAGCTATCTCTAAAGTGTTAACATCTTAGATCATTTGTCATGAAGAAAAAATAATGGTATGTTAACATTAACTGAAGTCACATATCCTTTGGATTCTCAGTTCTGTGTCTTCCTGTTCTAGGATCCCATCTAGGAGCCAACATGACATCCAGTCATCATGTCTCCATAGACTTCTCTTGGGGTGACAATTTCTATGTACTTCCTTGTTCTGATGACCTTGAGAGCATTGAGGACGACTTGTCAGGTATTTTTATAATTTTTTTTTTTAATTTTCCTTTTTTCATATTTAAACTAGGGCTGTGGGTCTGGGGGAGGCAGGTCACAGAGGTGAAGAGCTGCTCTGTCATCTCTTGTCCTTATAAGGAAGAAGCTTCTTGTGTACTGCCTGATATGCTGAGAAGTAAGTTTTGCCATGTTCTTTATTTTCTCAGGTAATATTTTAGGAGAACTTATTTTACAACAGTATTTCTTACTGAGGCTTTGGCTGCTCATTATCATGGTATGTCAATGTATTTTGTGTGGCTTGAGTGTCTGAGGATTAAATGCCTCAAGATGGTGCAGGGAGGGCCCAGTGCCTGGAGTCTAATTGGGGCCTGAGGGTAAGGGCTCATGAAAGTGCAGTGAGAAACTCTCAGGAGCCTCTAGGGTGAGAGATGCAAAAATTATGATAGATCGCACTACCCAGAATCCTGGATGACTGCAGAATCCTCATTGCAGTTACCAGAGCCTTCTGCAGTGAAGGCAACATGGTCAAATGACAGACTGTGCTACCCATAATTCTTGGGGACCTGCAACTTGCAGAGACCTCTGCAGAGAGGGCTGTACTGACAAAAAAATCAAACTATGCTGCCAATTACTTTTGGGTGCCTTCTCTCCCCAGGAGCCTCTGGGGGTGAGAATTGTAAGGGCATAATACCAGACTTCAATGCTCAGAATCTCTGGGGATGCCTACATACCCTTTAACCCTGTAAGTCCCAGAGGATTTGGTGGTGATGGTTTTGTTGGTAGAGCTCACTTCCTAGAATCTCCAGGGTCCCAGGGAAAGCATGGGGTCTTCAGCTCCTGGGATCCTCAGCGGGAATGTGCAGGCCAAAAATTAGACTGCATTATCCAGAACCCTCAGGAACTGCAGCTTCCAGAATCCTCTGTGGTGAGTGGGCAAACCACTGAACTGCATTACCCACAATTCTAAGGGGGAACTTTAGTTTCAGAATTTTCTGCAGTAAGTAGGGACTGCAGCTTCCAGAATCCTCTGTGGTGAGTGGGCAAACCACTGAACTGCATTACCCACAATCCTAAGGGGGAACTTTAGTTTCAGAATTTTCTGCAGTAAGTAGGAAAAACACAGGACTAAATTACCCACAAATCTCGGTGCCAGTAGCTCTCAGGATCCTCTGTTGTGAGGACTGTTGGGCTGAGAGCTTAACTACACTTGGTGGGGTGTGTTGCCTGATAGTATGGAGCCTGCAACTCCCTGAGGCCTCCCAAGTGAGAGCTGTGCATTATGCAGGTCAGACTACACTACCTACAATTCCTGGGGACACACTGGTGAATGTGCTTCCTATAATTCCAGGAGGCTTCCACAGTGAGGTCTTCAGTACCAAGACAAGCATGTGGCCTTCAGCTCTCATGGCCCTTGCAGTAGGGGCATGTAGGCAAAACACTGGACTACCTTTTCCAGAATCCTCAGGGGGGATCACAGTTCCCAGGATCTGCAATAGTGAGGACTGCAGGGTAGGGAGTTGAACTACACTACCTAGAATTCTTGGAGGTGCCCCGTGTCCATGTGGCCTGGAACTCTCAGAGGCTTCCACAGTGAGGGCTATGGAGGTAGAGGGCAATACTATACTACCCAGAATCTCTGGGGGCCTGCAACTCCCAGACACCATCCTTTTGAGTACCGCAGGGGCAAACTTTGTATTGCACTACACAGACTCCTCAGGGGTGTCTAGGTAGGCTTGTGCTACACAGATCCCAGAGCTGTGATGGGGGTGAAGTCCACTTAGGTAGGACGGATTGCACTACTCAGAATAATCATGGCCCACAGCTCTCAGTGACCTCTGCGGTCAGAGCTGACTGAGTAAAACTGACTACAATACTCAGAATTTCTGGAGGCTCCGAGCTCTAAGTAGTCACTGTACAGTTGAACATAGCACCAGGCTATAATACCCAGGATCCTTGGGGGCTTGAAGCTCCCAGAATCCACTGTAGTGATGCTGCATGGGCAGAACACCAGAATACACTGTCTAGAATCCCTAGGGATGCCTGTGTGACTGTGTAGCCTACAATTTCTAGAGACCTCTGTAATGGGGGCTGCATTGTAGAAGACTGGATTATACTACCCAGAATCCTGGGTGGGGGTATGAGGTTGAGTGTGGTACTTGAAGCCCCCATAGACCTCTGAAGTGAGGGCTGAGTGGGCAGAATGCCAGGCTACACTGTTCAGAATCCACTAGGGATGTCTGAGTAGCCTACAGCTCACAGAGACCTCTGCAGCTGGGCTGCAATGTGGAATACAAGACTGCACTGCTCAGAATCCTGATGGTATGAGGGTGAATGTGCTTCTTGCAACCCCTAGGCTTCTTGGGTGAGGGCTGCATGGGTAGAACACCAGAGTCCACTGCCAGGGTTCTCCAGGGTGTCTGGGCCAGCACATGGCACACAGCTTCTATGGTCCCAAAGGGCAAAGACTGTGTGAGCAGAGCACCAGACTACACTGTCCAGAAACCCTGAGAACCCTGAATCTGTGTAGCCTGCAGCTCCCAGAGGCATCCATGGTGAGAGCTGGACAGGCAAGACACACTGAATGATCTAGACTGCTCAGAGGCTACTGGGAATTTGGTCTGAGCTCAGGTTCTTCTACGCTCCTACAGTGGTCACCCTGGGCTAGGAATTAACAGATTTTCTTAGAACCCCTGATTCTGAATTGGAGCAGTCCCTAGCTAAGTCACTCTGTCTCAAAGACTACACGTCCCAGAAGCCTCTGAGGTGGTCTGTTTCTGGCCTCTGCCCTTGAGCTGAGGGTCTAGACTCCCTGTAGTTGCCTCCCTTTGTGCCTCTGCCTGCCTGTCTCAGGCTGCTGCAGCACTTGGCCTGGTGGAGTGCAGCTAGGGGGTCTCCTGGACTCCATTTCTCCTCTTCTGAGATTCCACTCCTCAGGTGCCACAGCCAGACCTAGTTAGAGCAGTGGGAACATATTTTATTCAGTAACTGCTGAGGGTGGAAGAAGGTGCTGACATTCACCAGGGAGCCAGGAGAGGCCCCGCCTCTGAGCTGGGAGGAGCTCCTGCACAGAGCATGGCCAAAGGGGTGTGGTCAATAAGGGGCAGGGCCTTGCCACCATCTTTAATGCTGCCTCCTTGAGAGTGAGGAGCTGACTTCCCCCTCAGGACCAACCTGGGAGGTCCCCAGTCCTCAGAGTGTTGGGTCACTCCACAGGGAGTGGCAGAGCTCTCTTCTCAGAGCAGATTGAGAGAGACATCCAAGTTGCGGACTCTCGTGGGTCATGCCTCCAGGGGCTCACAGAGCTCCCTTCTCCAGCCTGAGGTAGATGCCTGGTGTGGGGACCATTTTGGGTCACATTCTAGGGACACTGGTGGGCTCCCTCATCCTTACAGCAGCCTGAGGGAGATGTCAGGCCTGGGGAGCCTCGTGGGTCACGTCTCTAATTAGCCTGGGGTTCCCTTCTCCTCAGAGTGGCCTGGGCCAGACGCCATGGTTGCTGTGCGTGGCCAAAGGGGGCATGGCCAACCAGGGGCGGGACCTCAGTGCCATCTTTAAGGCCGCCTCCTTGAGAGTGAGGAGCTGGCTTCCCCCTCAGGACCAATCTAGGGGAGCCCCAGTCCTCGGAGTGTTGGGTCACTCCACAGGGAGGACCAGAGCTCCCTTCTCAGAGCAGATTGAGAGAGACACCCAGGTTGGGGACTCTCATGGGTCATGCTTCCAGGGACTCACAGAACTCCCTTCTCCTCAGAGCAGTCTCAGTGGACTCTTGGCTTAGGGACTTTTGTGAGTCATGTCTCTAGGGATGCCTGGGGTTCCATTCTCCTCAGAGCAGTCTGAGGGAGAAGCCTGGTTTGGGGACCCTTGTGGGTCACATTCTAGGGACACTGCGGGGAAGCCTCATCCTTACTGCAGCCTGAGGGATATGTCAGGCCTGGAGAACCTCGTGGGTCACGTCTCTAAGTAGCCCTGGGTTCCCTTCTCCTCAGAGGTGCCTGGGGCGGTTGCCAGGGTTGCTGTGCTTGGCCAAAGGGGGAGTGGTCAATCAGGGGTGGGGCCTCACCGCCATCTTTAATGCCGCCTTTTTGAAAGTGAGGAGCCTGCTTCTCTCTCAGGACCAACCTGGGAGAGCCCCATTCCTGGGAGTGTTGGGTCACTCCACATGGAGGGACAGAGCTCCCTTCTCAGAGCAGATTGAGAGAGACCCATGTTGGGGACTCTCCTGGGTCATGCCTCCAGGGGCTCACAGAGCTCCCTTCTCCTCAGCTGGGACTCTTGGCTTAGGGGTTTTTGTGAGTCATGTCTTAGTGATGCCTGGGGCTCCCTTCTCCTAACATTGGCCTGAGGGAGATGCCAGATGTGGGGAGCCTTGTGAATTGCAACTCTATGTAGACCCTGGGTTTCCTTCTCCTCTGAGTAGCCTGGGGGAGATGCCTGGCTTGGGGACCCTCATGGGTTATATTTTTAGGGAAGCCTGGGGTTTTCTGCTCAGAGAAGCCTGAGGAGATGCGAAACATGGGGACCCTCATGGGTCATGTCTCTAGGGACACCTGTGATTCTCTTTTCCTCAGAGCAGCCTCAGAGAGGTGGCTTAGAAGCTTCTGGCAACCCTGGCAGCCAGTGAGGGGATGGTGGGAAGCATGAGGAGCAAACCCTGTCCTAGACCTGAGAGCTGAGGACAGCCTTGGCTGTCAGCCCCACTCTGTCCTTCACAATTTCATCCTGGCTCCCTGTGCAGCAGTGACCCTTCCTTAGGCTATGACCCTCATCATCTTAACATAGTGACTCAGGGTGGTTTCCAGGGAACCTGGCAGGGAGGAAGGAGGAATGTATAGGGAGGGAGGAATGTACAGCCTAAGGGAAGGGCACCCCAGTCCACTTCCTTGTTTTCCTTAGTGTTTAAATGGTTTGCTTTTTCTTGATGTGTTACATAGTAAAAAAAAAAAAAAATAAAAAGTACGTATGTTAACACTATGTTATTTAAAAAATTTTTTTTAATTTTTATTTTTGGGTACTGGGGATTGAAATCAGTACTTATCTTTTTTTTTTTTTTTGTTGTTGTTGCATGTGACCACTGACCCATATCTCCAGCCCTATTTTGTATTATAGAGACAGGCTTCATGCCTTGCTTTTGCTGAGGCTGGTTTTGAAGTTGAGATCCTTCCGCCTCAGCCTTTTGAGTCGCTTTAGTTTAAATATATTACTTCTAACAAAGCCAGAATTTATTAAAAATACAACTCATGTTTTTTGTGGAACCGAACTCATGAACCACATTTTTCTTTTTCTTTAATCTCTGCTTAGTTTTTAAAAAAATTTTTTTAGTTGTAGAAGGGCACAATATATTTATTTTATTTATTTATTTTTATGTGGTGGTGAGGATCAAAACTAGTGCCTCACACATGCTAGGCAAGCGCTCTACCACTGAGCTACCACAGCCACATGTTTTTCTTTTGGTGGAGAGTTTAATTAGCAAGAAGCCACCCCTCCAGGACCCTCTTGCTAAGGCCTTCCCCTCTAGACCCTGCCTCTCCTCTAGACCCCACCTATATTCTATGGCCCTGCTTGTCCTCCTGAACCACCCTTTCCCCTCCTTCCTACCCTGCCTATCCTCTAGGTCTTACTCATGTTCCAGGGCCTGTCCCTTCCTCAGGTCCCACCCCTCTGAGAAGCCCTGCCCCCTTGTGACTCATTCTCCCCTTCCTTCAGACCCTGTCTCTCCTCCAGATCTTTCCCTTCTTCCTGTCCTGCCCCTCCTGCAGACCTCACCCCTCCTCTTAAAAAAATATTTTTCTGTTGCACATGGACACAATGCCTTTATTTTGTTTATTTATTTTTATGTGGTGCTTAGGTTTGAACCCAGTGCCTCACACATGCTAGGCAAGTGCTCTACCACTGAGCCATAACCCCAGCCCAACCTTCCTTCTCTTTAAGACCTTGACTCTTCTCCAGACCCCACTTATCTTCCAGGCCCCCCCTCCTCCTGACCTTCCATCCCCCTCCTCCAGACTGTGCCACTGCTAGTCTAGGATGAGCAGCTCCCTGGCTGCTGTGCTAATTGGCAGTATATTTGTAATGGTGCACAAATAACATCTTAATAACTGACATCCTGCATTGGATGAATTATCTTGATTAGTATCAAAATTTGACATACCATAAAGAAAATTTAGAAAAGTCACCTTCTCTCTCTTTTATTCTCTATAGATCATGAACATTTGAAATAAAATTAGAATTTGTAATAGGGCAGATGACAGCCAGCCTTGAGCCCTGATGATCCCAGGATCCCATCCAGTGGGAGAACTCTAAGTATCAGTCCAAGCTTTTCTATGCTAATTGATTTATTTATTTTTCTTATTTTAGAGTTATTTTGCTATGTAATTCCCCATGGCCTTTGGTTCTGTGTAATAGGTTTTTGCTATTCAATTTTTAATTAATATTTTTTCAATTTTCTACAGAATTTTTAAAATATTTTTTTAGTTGTCAGTGGATCTTTTTATTCTATTTATTTATTTTGTTTATTTATATGTGATGCTGAGGATTGAACCCAGGGCCTAACACATGCCAGGCAAATGCTCTGCCTTTGCGCCACAACTCTAGCCCTGTATAGGATTTTTATTTCTGTGAACTTCTATTTTTTATTCATTTTCTATTTAATTACACCAATAAGGAATATTTTAAAAATTTCTTTTAGCTTACTTTGTTTTTGATTGAGAGAATTGTTTTGTTTGAGAGAATTGTCTTGTTTGGAAAGGCTCATAATCAAATGATTTTAATTAATTTCCATTTATTAAGACATGTTTGAGACTGGGTGTGCAGCTCAGTGGCAGAGCACTTGCCTGGCATGTGAGAGGCCATGGAGTCCATTCCAGCACCACACACACACAGAATATGTCTTTGACAGGACTCAAGCATGAGAGATATAGTTTCAAAAGATCATGTATTGGGGCTGGGGTTGTGACTCAGCAGTAGAGCACTCGACTGGCTTGTGCGAGGCCATGGGTTTGATCCTCGGCACCACATAAAAATAAGTAAATAAAACAAAGGCATTGTGTTGAACTACAACTAAAAGGAAAAATTTTTAAAAAAGATCATGTATTTACACATATACACATATACCAAAGTGCCTCTTCCAAATTCATATGAAATTATTCTAAGAAAATTTCAAATCAGTTTTAAAAGAGAAGAGGGATGATGATATTTTTAATGTTAACTATTGATATTTCATGATATTTAAAACCACTATAGATGAAATCTCCTGAGATGCAAATCATTACAAAATGTAAGAGACAAGTCAGTAGTGGCTTTTTTGTAATTCAGATACATTTACTAAAAGTAAGCTTTTTAAAAAACAGATATTTTCTTTTTTTCAAATTTAGAAAGAATTTCCATATGTCCTATTAAAGTTCTATATTCATCAGAATGTTATCTTATTCCTTTCATACAAAGGGATGGGCCTTCTAATGAACATGATACTTTATGTTGTCAGAAATTCTTGTGGGAGACCTCTTTTAAGTGTTTTGCCTCTGTTCAAAATATCATTAAAAAATTTTATCCTAATGTTGGTGCCCCTATGTGCTTATAAGGTGGCTTTCAGAATGCAGTTGAGTATCTCTCTCATATTTGTTGGATTCATTAGAAAAGTACGTGTACTTTTGATCATATTTAAATGGTTACATTTGAATTATTAGAAGCAGAAATCAGACATGTTAGTATTGTGAGCTGAACAAAGTGCAGGTTTACTTTAATCATTTTGAGGAGGTTGACATAATGGCTTCTGCCTTGTTCTGTACCTGCCATAGTTGTCAGATATCTCACCTGGAGAATTTTTTTTTTTTTTGGCACTGGGGATTAAACCCAGGGCTTTGCTTGTGCTATGCAAGCCCTGAACTACATATGTCCCCAGTCTTTGTTACAATTTCATTCTGAGACAGGGTCTAGCTGAATTGCTAATGTCAGCCTCAAATTTGTGATCCTTCTGCGTTATCCTCCCAAATAGCTGAGATGACAGGCATGAGTCAAAGTGCCTGGCTTGTCCTGGAGGATTTTGATGTCAGTATCATGTTTCCAATGTGTTAATAATTTCCTAAGCTAGATTATGTTCATATCATATGTTTCTTATCAATAGTCAATAAAGCCTTTTTGTTGGTTTTTGATGGTATGCTTAATGTGAACATGGTTTATGATGTGACACCACTGTTTATGGTGATCTAGCTATGCAATACACTGTAAGAAGAGTATTTTGATTCTGAGAGTCTCAAGTGTTTTAGGTCCAACATGTTTCCTTAAGAGGAGTGATTATTCATTTTCTATTTGATTACAAAAATAAGACAAATTCATTTTTTTTTGTTGTTCTGGGGGTTGGTCCTAGGGACTCCTGCATGCTAGGAAATCTTTCTACATCCCCAGCTCCATAGATCCTTTAGTTGTCATTAACTTCATGATGTGCTAGTGACAATAAAATTACTTAGAAGTTCAACTAGAGTTAGACTCATACAAGAGTGTGGGCATCCCTAGCTCCTTGTGATTTCTAAAAGGTAAAGTGTTTTCTCACAACACAGCAGCATCTAATATAATTTCTGGACCAAGCTGACACCTCTGCTTCTCTTGGCTCACCACTTCCTGCAGAGTTCTTGGAGGAGATGACTATTTCTTTGACTATTTGTCCCAGTCACAAATATTTGATTATATTGCTGCTAAAAAGGTATGCATAGAAATAAAATAGAGACAAGGATTCTTTGGGATAAATGATTCAGACACAGTGAGTCAATTTGCATAGGACTTTTTAAATATAAAGTCACTCTTTCAGGAAAGTTAAACCAGGAGTTGAAATAGAATCTCTAAAATGTCATTTTTTTTCCTCCTCTATTGATCAAGTTTTAAGAAGGCAAACCTAGAACCTAGTGGCAGCATAAAAATATAAGGAGTTTACTTATGTTATTACTTCAACATGAAATATGTAAAAGAAGCACATACTTTGAATTTTATGTTAGTTTGAACTATTTGATTTTTGTGTTATGAATGTTCATAATAAAATACAGAACTAGCTAAGAGTGTCAGTTACCAGTAATTAACTGTATGAATAATTAAACAAGTAAGTGTTTGAGAAAATATAACCATGTCCTAAGGTTTTACTTTAGAGTAGTTTAATGTTTTTTTTTTTTTTTTTTTTTGGTGTGGAGGTACTGGGGATTGAATCTAGGGACACTTAATCATTGAGCCACATCCCCAGCTCTTTTTTATATTTCATTTAGAGGCAGGTTCTCACAGAGTTACTTAAGACCTCACTAAGTTGCTGAGGCTGGCTTTGAATTCAAAATCCTCTTGCCTCAGCCTCCCAAGATGCTGAGATTACAGGCATGTGCCACCATGCCAGGCTTAGTTTTATCTTTATACAGAGATTGAAAAGAAAGTGCAGATATTTCCCAGGTAGCCTCAATCTGGTTTCTTCCCTTGTTATGACTTGGGTGAGCTGTCTCTAAAATGTTAACATCTTAGACCATTTGTCATGAAGAAAAAATAATGGTATGTTAACATTAACTGAAGTTACATATCCTTTGGATTCTCAGTTCTGTGTCTTCCTGTTCTAGGATCCCATCTAGGAGCCCACATGACATCCAGTCATCATGTCTCTATAGACTTCTTTTGGGGTGACAGTTTCTATCTTGTTCTGATGACCTTGAGAGCATTGAGGACGACTTGTCAGGTATTTTTATAATTTTTTTTTTAATTTTCCTTTTTTCATATTTAAACTAGGGCTGTGGGTCTGGGGGAGGCAGGTCACAGAGGTGAAGAGCTGCTTTGTCATCTTTTGTCCTTATTGTCATATTAGTATTGACTGTGCTCACCTGGCTGAGGCAGTGCCTTTCAGGTTTCCTTGTGTTTGTCATATTTAGTCTGGGGCTATTGGATTGGGGAAAGCTGGTCACTGAGATGAAAAGCAGCTCTATCATCTGATGCCCTCAAGGTGAAATGGTAGTATTGATTGTGCTCACCTGCTTGAGGAAGGGCCTTTCAGGTTTCTTACTGTGATGTTACTCTTTTTTTGCCTGTCCACATTGTCTGTTCTTCTGGAGGAAGTCATAATGCAGAGCTCATGCTTAGGGATCAGAGAGTTAGCTCTACCTCCTTGATGACTGTGTCTCTCTAAATTATATGAAATTCTTCTGCACAAGAGGTTTCTATTCAACCTTATTCGTTTGTGTATTCAGTCATTTATATATATCAGTCATCTGGATAGTTTCCTTAAGCTGTTTTTTGTTCTCTCCTGCCCTTTTAAAATACTACTTTGCTGCTCAGTTCATCCCTACTTTAACCATTGGGAATTCTTTCCATTGGAGATCTTTCCATTATCTCCTGTTGTCCTTTAACATATTTTCTGGTTTTGTCTCAAATTTTTTTCTTTCTGATATTTAAATTGCCCTGACTTATATATTTACTGTCTTACTCTTAGTATCAGCCATTTCTTCAAAGAGTCCTGGCTCCTTTGATTAGAGAGTGATAATAAAATCTTTCATCTGGGAGGGGCTGTGGCTCAGTGGTAGTGCACTCATCTGGCATGTGTGAGGCACTGGGTTTGATCCTCAGCACCACATAAAAATAACAAATAAAATAAAGATCTTTAAAAAAAGTCTATAAACCATATTTCATCTTGCATCTTAATCCACACAACTGACAATGCAAAGAAGTGTATATGTATTCTAATCTTTTCATATCCCCTAGTTATAACTATGTTTATGTGGAACTATCTGTAAATGTTTTAAGCAAAATGTGAGTTTATACTGATCTGCAGTCTGTGGATTCTGACCCCTTATGACATATATCCTTCTGCCTTCACCCCTTGTTTATCATAACACCCCATCTAGCTCCCAGTTTCTGCCATATAAATAATTCATTGTTTTATCATGAGCAATGAATTTATTATTGCTCCAGATTATGGGCTTTGAAATAATAAGAAATACACATTCAGGGCTGGGGATGTGGCTGAAGTGGTAGCGCGCTCTCCTGGCATACGTGCTGCCCGGGTTCGATCCTCACCACCACATTCAAACAAAGATGTTGTGTCCGCCGAAAACTAAAAAAAAAAAAAAAAAGATATACACATTCAGCCTCTGCACCTAGTTCCTGGTACAGCACTCCTAAAATCTTCATATTTTCTGAGTGACAGAGGTATTAGTAGCAGTTTTTGTTCTAATATTGATTCTTTTACCTTGGTTATTTGCACAGAGCTCCTAAATCCTGTAGAATCTCCTGAGGGACTTTTGGTGAACTCTGGGGCAGCTTCAGGATGGAGGATGGTCATGAGAAAAACCACAGCAAGGGTGGTGCACCCCAACTCCATGAACATGGAGACTCCTGTGCTGGGAGGCTCCTGGGCCTCATCCTGCACAACTTTTCCTCTGTAATTTGGTCTTTTCTAGAATGTCATAAAAGGTAAAGCATACAGCATGTAGCCTCTTCAGCCTGGCTTATTTTACTTAGTAGTGTACCAGGTAGGATTTATCTATGTCTCTGTGTAGGCTGGCAGTTCATTCCTTTATATTCTGTGTTGGTTATGCATTCAGCTATGGGAGGACGTTCTTATTTATGATCTGATCAGCCTCATAGAGCTGCCATGCATAATTACATGCTAGTTTTGTTTTGAAATACCTTTTCAAAGAATTTCTCTAAATGAGGATAATTTATAGGGACACTGTTGGGTCATAGATTGGACTTTTTTGCTTTGGGAAGAACTGGCACATCATCTTCCAAAGTGGCCATGCCACATGTTCTCCTAGTAATGCCTGAGACTGCTGGTATCTCACATCCTGCAGCTGTTGGTGCACTGCTGTTTCTTAGAGTTCAGCAGTTCTAATAGCTGTGTCATACTACCTCACTATTGTTTTAATTTATGATTCCCTGATGATATGGGATGCTGAACATAATTTTGTATAACTATTTGCCATGTTTTACAGAGTAGGAAAAAATTGTGTGTGTGTGTGTGTGTGTGTGTGTGTGTGTGTGTGTGTGTGTAGTGCTGGGGATTGAATCTCAGGCCTCACATAAACTAGGCAAGTGCTCTACCACTGAGCTATAGCCCATCCTCTAAAAAATTTCCTAGGCTGCACTCAAGTTTGCAATCTTCCTGCCCCAGCCTTTTGAGTAATTGGGATTGTTGGCCTGCAACAGTGCACTTTGTAAAAATTTAACTTTATAAAGTTCATGTTATTGGTATTTTTTTTCAGTCAGTTGGTATTTGGTATTGTGAGTTAAAACTCATCATCAAGGACTGGGGAAGTAGCTCAGCATTAGAAAGTTTGTATAGCATCTGTGAGGCCCTGCATTCAACCCCTCATACCAGAAACAAATATACACTACCATCACTAAATCTAAGATCACATAGATTTTCTTTTTTTTTTTCCAGATTTCTTTTAGTTTTACCACATTTTAGTTATGGACTATTATGAATTAATTTTTGTAGGAGTTTCTGTTTTTGTCTACATTCATTTCACTCAACATGGTTTGAATAACTTGTTCAATCACCATTTCTTAAAAAAACAAAGATACTGGGTTTCATTTTAGTTTGAATTTCCAAAATCATGGCCTTGAGTAATGTAGATACAGTACTGAATTTCATCCATTTCTCAGGAATGTCAGGGGGTGCCCATACACCACTGAATTGAAGCATTCTGCTCTATTTTAGCTAAAATATGCAAACATATGTTGAATAACCAGAACAGTGAATTTCTGAGGTTGTGCATCAGGACTAGTTAGTGGCACAGCTCTCTGCAACACTAAACAAGCTAATCAATCAATAGAATCCAAGCTCAGGATGCATTTGTAACCTGAGGAAAGACAGGAAATTAAAATTGGGACGGGGGTATGAAGCTGTAGCATAATGTCCTCTAAGCTAATCAGAGGTGAGACATAGGGGCCCTAATGGCAGCCACCTCCAGGTTCTCCCCTAGATGTGGTTCTTTGGGGATCCTGGAGTTGCCTCCATGTTTGTCTGTTGTTCCCCAGGAAGCTCCTATGAACAAAGATGCAGGCCTGGGTTGTTGTGCTTGCATTTTTCTGAGTTTACCACCCACATCCAGAACTTTTTAATCTCTTTCCATAGGCAGCAATTGCATTCTGAGCCTGAGTTTATCAGCTGCATTTACAGGTATTTCTATTCAGACTTCACTTTTCCCCTTGTGAGGTGTGCAAAGTTAAAGGCAGTCCAGGGTGCAGACCAGAGTAGAGACCTGGGGGAGCTCAGAGACACCAGGGCCTCTGTGGAATGGATTCATAGCAGTTATGCTATTTGTTCACCCATTGAAGCACATCCTGATTGCTTAAGGTATTTGGGGCATTGTGAATAGAACTGCTATATGTAATTGCCTGCTGTTATCTAGATATACATTTTTGAGGCAGTTTTCTATATTTTTAGGACCATATGGTGACACCATGTCTAACTTTGGGGAAAATGGCCATTTTTTTTGATAGTGGTGAGCTGTTGTGTGCTGTACCAGCAATGCATAAGAGTTCCTGTGGCTGCTCATCATCCTCATGGTTGATACTGCACTTAGTAAAGACCTTAGCAGCTTAGTAGTTGTGCAGTGCACCTTGGGGTCTTAGTTTGTGCTTTCCTCATGACAGGTGATACTAGGAGTCATTTCTATGCTTCTTTGCCATCTTGTATCTTTCTTGTGCATTGTCTGTTTAGATCTTTACCCATTATGTTGTGTTATTGTTGAGTGTGTTACTATATTTTGTACACAAGTTTGTTTTAGACATATACTTTCCAACATTTCCCCCAGTCTTTGACTTGTCTTTTTATTTACTTAATATGATTTTTTTTTAACAGAACAGTTTAATACAGTCCACATTATCAGGTTTTTCTTTCAAGGTTTTGTTGTTGTTATTGTTTGTTTGTTTGGTAGCAGGGATTGAACCCAGGGGTGCTTAACCACTGAGCCACATCCTCAGCTTTCATGGATTTTTTTTTTGGGGGGGCTGTATTTAGAACCTCATCATGAAACATGTGGTCATGCACATCTTATATGGTTTTACAGTTTCCCATTTTAAATGCAAGTCTAGAGAGTATTTTGATAGGTTCCGGCATGCATATGTGTGGCTTCTTGAAGTGGGTCCTTTTGCAGTCAGCGCTGTCTAGTTTAGGTTTAAAAACAGTTTGTTGGGAATTTATGGAATGCACTGAATCTTCAGGTCAGGTTTGAGATAATTTCATCTTAATTATATTGAGACCTGAAAAAGTATATCTGCATTTATTTATATTTCATTTGATTTCTTTCTAAACATTTCAAGAATTTCTGAAAGAATGATTGTACTTTAAGACTTACATGAAAGTACTTCAAATTTGGGGTCTCTATTTGAAATATTAATGTTTTAAAATTTTTCTTATTCCAGTTTACAAATTTCATTGTTTCCTCTACATGATTGCTGAAATCAATGAAATTTTGTCTATGGGCCATGTATTTTGCTGCTTGCTATCTCCATTCATTCTGATCAAGACATAGGATGGTAGGCTCATTTTCTTTTTGATTTCCAAAATCATGACCTGGGATAGTCAGAAGTTTGAATTTTAGAGCTTCACTGTGCCTAGCACAAGGGGGTGCAGCTCTGAACAGTGAACACCCAGCATCCTGCACTGTCTACAGTGGCTAGCAGGGGGCCACTTTCTCTGATCAATTGCTTTTGGGGGCTGTGTTCTGTGCTCTAATCGAACTTCCTTCTCCTGGGGACTCACCTGAGAGATGCCACATCTAGGGACTCCTAGGGGCTCTATCTAAGTTGTAGACCAGTGGGTTTTTTTTTTTTAACCTGGGGACACACCTAGAAAGATACCATGGCCTGGGAATGCCTGGTGGATATATCTATGGTGAGGACCAGAGCTTCCTTCTCCTTGGCACCTACCCATGGAGACTCCACTGTGGATTCAGGATGACTGAGGTCCATGTGAGGAAAACATGAGGAAGAATCTTCCTGTGCACTGCCTGGTGTGCTGAGAAGTAAGTTCTGCCATGTTCTTTACTTTCTCAGGTTAGGGTTAGGGTTAGCAGAACTTATTTTACAACAGTATTTCTTTTTTTTAATATTTATTTTTTACTTTTCGGTGGGCACAACATGTTTATTTATTTTTATGTGGTGCTGAGGATCAAACCCAGCACCCCAGCGCATGCCAAGCGAGTGTGCTAAGGCTTGAGCCACATCCTCAGCCTCACAACAACAACAGTATTTCTTACTGAGGTTTGGCTGCTCATTATCATGGTATGTCAATGCATTTTGTGTGGCTTGAGTGTCTAAGGACACAAATGCTCCCTCAAGGTGGTGTAGGGAGGGACCAGTGCCTGAAGTCTCACTGGGGCCTGAGAATAAGAGCTCATGAAAATGCAGTAAGTAGCTCTCAGGAGCCTCTAGGGTGAGAGATGTAAAGATTATGATGGATTGCAGTACCCTGAATCCTGGGTAACTACAGAATCCTTATTGCAGTTACCAGAGTCTTTTGAAGTGAGGGCAGCATGGGTCAAATGACAAACTGTACTACCCATAATTCTTGGGGACTTGCAGCTTGCTGAGACCTCTGCAGAGAGGGCTGTACTGACAAAAAATCAAACTATGCTGCCAATTACTTTTGGGTGCCTGCTCTTCCCAGGTGCCTCTGGGGGTGAGAATTGTAAGGGCAGAATACCAGACTTCAATGCTCAGAATCTCTGGGGATGCCTACATATCCTGTAACCCTGTAAGTCCCAGATGATTTGGTGATGATGGTTTTGTTGGTAGAGCTCACTTCCTAGAATCTCCAGGGTCCCAGGGAAAGCATGGGGTCTTCAGCTCCTGTGATCCTTAGCAGGAATGTGCAGGGATTAGAGACTGCAGCTTCTAGAAGAATCCTCTGTGGTGAGTGGGCAAACCACTGAACTGCATTACCCACAATCCTAAGGGGGAACTTTAGTTTCAGAATTTTCTGCAGTGAGTAGGAAAAACACAGGACTAAATTACACACAAATCTCGGTGCCAGCAGCTCTCAGGATCCTCTGTTGTGAGGACTATTGGACTGAGAACTTAACTACAGTATCCATAATCCTTGGTGGGGTGTGTTGTTCAGGTGAGTATGCAGCCTGCAACTTCCAGAGGCCTCCCAAGTTAGAGTTCTGCATTATGCAGGTCAGACTACACTACTTACAATTCCTGGGGACACACTGGTGAGTGTGCTGCCTGCAATTCCAGGAGGCTTCCACAGTGAGGTCTTCAGTACCAAGGCAAGCATGTGGCCTTCAGTTCTCATGGCCCTTGCAGTAGGGGCATGTAGGCAAAACACTGGACTACCTTATCCAGAATCCTCAGGGGGAATTGCAGTTCCCAGGACCTGCAATAATGAGGGCTTCAGGGTAGGGAGCTGAACTATATACTACCTAGAATTCTTGGAGGTGCCCCGTGTCCATGTGGCCTGGAACTCTCAGAGGCTTCCACAGTGAGGGCTATGGAGGTAGAGGGCAAGACTATACTACCCAGAATCCCTGGGGGCCTGCAACTCCCAGACACCTTCCTTTTGAATACCGCTGGGGCAAACTTTGTATTGCACTACACAGACTCCTCAGGGGTGTCTAGGTAGGCTTATGCTACAGAAACCCCGAGAACCCTGAATCTGTGTAGCTTGCAGCTCCCAGAGGCATTCATGGTGAGAGCTGGACAGGCAGGACACACTGAATGATCTAGAATGCAATCATAGGCTACTGGGAATTTGGTCTGAGCTCAGGCTCTTCTACCCTCCTACAGTGATCACCCTGGGCTGGGAATTACAGATTTTCTTAAAACCCCTGATTCTGAATTGGAGCAGTCCCTGGCTAAAAGACTACATGTCCCAGAAGACTCTGAGGTGGTCTGTTTCTGGCCTCTGCCCTTGGGCTGAGGGTCTAAACTCCCTGTAGCTACCTCCCTCTGTGCCTCTGCCTGCCTTTCTCAGGCTGCTGTAACATTTTGCCTGGTGAAATGCAGTGAGAATGTCTCCTGGACTCCATTTCTCCTTTTCTGAGATTCCACTCCTCAGGTCCACAGCCAGACCTAGTTAGAGCAGTGGGAACATATTTTATTCAGTAACTGCTGAGGGTGGAAGAAGGTGCTGACATTCACCAGGGAGCCAGGAAAGGCCCCGCCTCTGAGCTGGGAGGAGCTCCTGCACAGCGCATGGCCAAAGGGGCGTGGTCAAAAGGGGCAGGGCCTTGCCACCATCTTTAATGCTGCCTCCTTGAGAGTGAGGAGCTGACTTCCCCCTCAGGACCAACCCTGGTGAGCCCCAGTCCTCGGAGAGCTCCCTTCTCAGAGCAGATTGAGAGAGACACCCAGGTTGTGGACTCTCGTGGGTCATGCCTCCAGGGACTCACGGAGCTCCCTTCTCCTCAGAGCAGCCTCAGCATTGATTCTTGGCTTAGGGACTTTTGTGAGTTGTGTCTCTAGGGATGCCTGGGGTTTCCTTCTCCTCAGCAGCCTGAGAGAGACACTGGGTGTGGGGACCCTCGTAGGCCACATCTCTAGGGGTGCCTGAGGCTCCCTTCAACTCAGAGTGGCCTGAGGGAGACGCCTGGTACTGGCACCCTCTTGGGTCATGTCTCTAGGGATGCCCAGGGTTCTGTTCTCCTCAGAGCAGCCTGAGGTAGATGCCTGGTGTGGGGACCATTTTGGGTCACATTCTAGGGACACTGGTGGGCTCCCTCATCCTTACAGCAGCCTGAGGGAGATGCCAGGCCTGGGGAGCCTCGTGAGTCAGGTCTCTAAGTTGCCCTGGGTTCCCTTCTCCTCAGAGCTGCCTGGTGCGTTGCCAGGGTTGCTGTGTGTGGCCGAAGGGGGCATGGCCAACCAGGGGCGGGGCCTCACCGCCATCTTTAAGGCTGCCTACTTGAGAGTGAGGAGCTGGCTTCCCCCTCAGGACCAATCCAGAAGAGCCCCAGTCCTCGGAGTGTTGGGTCACTCCATAGGGAGGGGCAGAGCTCACTTCTCAGAGCAGATTGAGTCCCCAGGTTGGGGACTCTCATGGGGCATGCCTCCAGGGACTCATGGAACTCCCTTCTCCTCTGAGTAGTCTCAGTGGACTCTTGGCTTAGGGACGTTTGTGAGTCATGTCTCTAGGGATGCCTGGGGTTCCATTCTCCTCAGAGCAGTCTGAGGGAGACGCCTGGTTTGGGGACCCTCGTGGGTCACATTCTAGGGACACTGCGGGGCAGCCTCATCCTTACTGCAGCCTGAGGGATATGCCAGGCCTGGGGAGCCTCGTGGGTCACGTCTCTTAGTAGCCCTGGGTTCCCTTCTCCTCAGAGGTGCCTGGGGCGGTTGCCAGGGTTGCTGTGCTTGGCCAAAGGGGGCGTGGTCAATCAGGGGTGGGGCCTCACCGCCATCTTTAATGCCGCCTTTTTGAAAGTGAGGAGCCTGCTTCCCCCTCAGGACCAACCTGGGAGAGCCCCATTCCTGGGAGTGTTGGGTCACTCCACATGGAAGGGCAGACCTCCCTTCTCAGAGCAGATTGAGAGAGACCCATGTTGGGGACTCTCGTGGGTCATGCCTCCAGGGGCTCACGGAGCTCCCTTCTTCTCAGAGCAGCCTTAGCCGGGACTCTTGGCTTAGGGCCTTTTGTGAGTCATATCTTAGGGATGCCTGGGGCTCCCTTCTCCTCACATTGGCCTGAGGGAGATGGCAGATGTGGGGAGCCTTGTGGGTCGCAGCTCTATGTAGGCCCTGTGTTTTCTCTTCAGAGTGGCCTGAGGGAGATGCCTGGTGTGTGAACCCTCATGGTTGTGGTTTATGTCTCTTTGGATGCCTGGGGTTCCCTTCTCCTCTGAGTAGCCTTGGGGAGATGCCTGGCTTGGGGACCCTCATGGGTTATATTTTTAGGGAAGCCAGGTGTTTTTTGCTCAGAGCAGCTTGAGGAGATGCGTAGCATGGGGACCCTCATGGGTCATGTCTCTAGGGACACCTGTGATTCCTTTTTCCTCAGAACAGCCTCAGAGAGATGGCTCAGAAGCTTCTGGCAGCTCTGGCAGCCAGTGAGGGGATGGTGGGAAGCATGAGGAGCAAACCCTGTCCTGAACCTGAGAGCTGAGGGCAGCCTTGGCTGTCAGCCCCACTCTGTCCTTCACAATTTCATCCTGGCTCCCTGTGCAGCAGTGACCCTTCCTTAGGCTATGACCCTCATCATCTTAATATAGTGACCCAGGGTGGTTTCTAGGGAACCTAGCAGGGAGGAAGGGGGAATGTGTAGGGAGGGAGGAATGTACAGCCTAAGTGAAGGAGACCCCAGTCCACTTCCTTGTTTTCCTTAGTGTTTAAATGGTTTGCTTTTTCTTGCAGTGTTAAAATAGTAGAAAAAAATTGAAAAGTACATATCTTAACAGCCCACTATATTATTTTAAAAAAATTTTTTAGCGGCTGGGGATGTAGCTCAAGCGGTAGTGCACTTGCCTGGCATGCGTGCGGCCTGTGTTCGATCCTCAGCACCACATACAAACAAAGATGTTGTGTCCGCTGAGAACTACAAAATAAATATTAAAAAATTCTCTCTCTCTCTCTCTCTCTCTCTCTCTCTCTCTCTCTCTCTCTCATCTCATCTCTCAAAAAAATTTTTAATTTTTATTTTTGTGTACTGGGGATTGAACTCAATACTTATCTTTTTGTTGTTGTTGTTGTTGTTGTTTCTGAGCCATATCTCCAGCCCTATTTTGTATTATAGAGACAGGGTTTTACTGAGGTGCTTCATGCCTTGCTTTTGCTGAGGCTGGTTTTGAAGTTGAGATCCTTCCGCCTTAGCCTTTTGAGCCACTTTAGTTTAAATATATTACTTCTAACAAAGCCAGAATTTATTTAAAAAAATCTCATGTTTTTGTGGAACCGAACTCATGAACCACATTTTTCTTTTTCTGTAATCTCTGCTTAGTTTTTTTTTTCAATTTTTTTTAGTTGTAGAAGGGCACAATATATTTATTTTTATGTAGTGGTGAGGATCAAAAACAGTGCCTCACACATGCTAGGCAATTGCTCTACCATTGAGCTACCACAGCCACACGTTTTTCTTTTGGTGGAGAGTTTAATTAGCAAGAAGCCACCCCTCCAGGACCCTCTTGCTAAGGCCTTCCCCTCCAGACCCTGCCTCTCCTCTAGACCCCACCTATATTCTATGGCCCTGCTTGTCCTCCTGAACCACCCTTTCCCCTCCTTCCTACCCTGCCTATCCTCTAGGTCCTACTCATGTTCCAGGGCCTGTCCCTTCCTCAGGTCCCACCCCTCTGTGAAGCCCTGCCCCCTTGTGACTCATTCTCCCCCTTCTTCAGACCCTTTCTCTCCTCCAGATCTTTCCCTTCTTCCTGTCCTACCCCTCCTGCAGACCTCACCCCTCCTCTTAAAAAAATATTTTTCTGTTGCACATGGACACAATGCCTTTATTTTGTTTATTTATTTTTATGTGGTGCTTAGGTTTGAACCCAGTGCCTCACACATGCTAGGCAAGTGCTCTACCACTGAGCCATAACCCCAGCCCAACCTTTCTTCTCTTTAAGACCTTGACTCTTCTCCAGACCCCACTTATCTTCCAGGCCCCCCCTCCTCCTGACCTTCCATCCCCCTCCTCCAGACTCTGCCCCTGCTAGTCTAGGATGAGCAGCTCCCTGGCTGCTGTGCTAATTGGCAGTATATTTGTAATGGTGCACAAATAACATCTTTTGTATAAACACTGACATCCTGCATTGGATGAATTATATTGACTAGTATCAAAATTTGACATACCATAAAAAAATTTAGAAAATTCACCTTTCTCTCTCTTTTATTCTCTATAGATCATGAACATTTGAAATAAAATCAGAATTTGTTAAAGGGCAGATGACAGCCAGCCTTGAGCCCTGATGATCCCAGGATCCCATCCAGTGGGAGAACTCTAAGTATCAGTCCAAGCTTTTCTATGCTAATTGATTTATTTATTTTTCTTATTTTAGAGTTATTTTGCTATGTAATTCCCCATGGCCTTTGGTTCTGTGTAATAGGTTTTTGCTGTTCAATTTTTAATTAATATTCTTTCAGTTTTCTACAGAATTTTTAAAATATTTTTTTAGTTGTCAGTGGATCTTTTTATTCTATTTATTTATTTTGTTTATTTATATGTGGTGCTGAGGATTGAACCCAGGGCCTAACACATGCCAGGCAAATGTTCTGCCTTTGCGCCACAACTCTAGCCCTGTATAGGATTTTTATTTCTGTGAACTTCTATTTTTTATTCATTTTCTATTTGATTACACCAATAAGGAATATTTTAAAAATTTCTTTTAGCTTACTTTGTTTTTGATTGAGAGAATTGTTTTGTTTGAGAGAATTGTCTTGTTTGGAAAGGCTCATAATCAAATGATTTTAATTAATTTCCATTTATTAAGACATGTTTGAGACTGGGTGTGCAGCTCAGTGGCAGAGCACTTGCCTGGCATGTGAGAGGCCATGGAGTCCATCCCAGCACCACACACACACAGAAGATGTCTTTGACAGGACTCAAGCATGAGAGATATAGTTTCAAAAGATCATGTATTGGGGCTGGGTTTGTGACTCAGCAGTAGAGCACTCGACTGGCTTGTGCGAGGCCATGGGTTTGATCCTCGGCACCACATAAAAATAAGTAAATAAAATAAAGGTATTGTGTTGAACTACAACTAAAAATAAAGAAAAAATTTAAAAAAAGATCATGCATTTACACATATACACATATACCAAAGTGCCTCTTCCAAATTCATATGAAATTATTCTAAGAAAATTTCAAATCAGTTTTAAAAGAGAAGAGGGATGATGACATTTCAAATTTAGAAAGCATTTCCATATGTCCTATTAAAGTTCTATATTCATTAGAAAGTTATCTTATTCCTTGCATACAAAGGGATGGGCCTTCTAATAAGCACGATACTTTATGTTGTCAAAAATTCTTGTGGGAGACCTCTTTTAAGTGTTTGCCTCTGTTCAAAATATGATTTAAAAATGTATCAATTTGCTTTTGATTTCAGAAATTTGTCTTTCTTTTGAAATTATGTATTTGTTAGTATTTAGGGTTATTTCATGTAGTAAATGCCATGATTACATTTTATCCTAATGTTGGTGCCCCTATGTGCTTATAAAGTGGCTTTCAGAATGCAGTTGAGTATTTCTTTCATATTTGTTGGATTCATTAGAAAAGTACATGCACTTTGGATCATATTTAAATGGTTGCATTGGAATTATTAGGCACCTGGGCCTAATCCTGCACAACTCTTCCTCTGTAATTTTGTCTTTTCTAGAATGTCATGAAAGGTAAACCATACAGTATGTAGCCTCTTCAGCCTGGCTTATTTCACTTAGTGTACCAGGTAGAATTTATCTATTTCTCTGTAGGTTCATTCCTTTATATTCTGTGTTGGTTATGCATGTAGGTATGGGAGGACTTTTTTTTAATTTTAATATTTATTTTTTAGTTTTCGGCAGACACAATATCTTTGTTTGTATGTGGTGCTGAGGATCGAACCCGGGCCGTTTGTATGTGGTGCTGAGGATCGAATGCTACCGCTTGAGCCACATCCCCAGCCCTGGGAGGACATTCTTATTTATGATTTGATCAGCATCATAGAGCTGCTATTCATAATTACATACTAGTTTTGTTTTGACATACTTTTTCAAAGAATTTCTCTAAAAGAAGATGACTTATAGGGACACTGTTGGGTTATAGATTGGACTTTTTGCTTTGGGAAGAACTGGCACATCATCTTCCAAAATGGCCATGCCACATGTTCTCCTAGTAATGCCTGAGACTGCTGGTATCTCACATCCTGCAGCTGTTGGTGCACTGCTGTTTCCTCAGTTCTCAGCACTGCATATAAATAAATAAAAGTCCATTGATTACTAAAAATTTTTTAAATGAGCAATTGAGTTGTGTGTCTTTGGAGTGAGACCTCTGAAACCATAAGCAGCAAATAAGCTTTTCCTTTTTAAAATTTTTCTTGTCAGATCTTTTGGTCACAGTGGTGAAAAAGCTGACTAAATCAGTGAATGGGTTTTTGCTGTGAATAATCTATACGATTCAGTAGTCTTTGGAGATGGTTTGTTGTGAGAGGAAGTTTGAAATATTTAGAGATAAAGCTGGAAAAGGTTTAGTAAGTTGCAGGTGGAGCTTAATGAGGGATTCTGGTGGGTTCTCAGAAGTCTAAAATGCCAATAGGATTGTAAAAAACAAAGAATGGAGTTCTAAGGTTTCAGAGGAAGAGGACTCTATTGAAATACAACTAGAGGGCATTCATATTACACTCTTGCTAGGAAGTTGTCTACATTTTGCCCATGTCCTGAGACATTCTATGAGGTGATGAGCTAATTAATCTGGCAAAGGAAATTTCAAGGCAACACAGCATTCAGGTAGTGAGATGGATATTGCTGGTGACCTTTAGTCAAATTTACTATGGATCAGATCAGGAAGCAGAGCAGAAAGATTTTAACAATTTCCACTTTGCCCAGAAAAATGTAAAACTGGGGTGAAGGAAGTTGTTATTGTTCAGGACATTACCACTGCAGAGATGCTAAATTACTTTACCCAGAGACAATATAAAAGATGGCTTGTGGGCATCTTAGGAATTGAAAAGATCTCACCTATCTCTGGCTCAAGGTTATAAAAGTAACAATTCTTTGAGACCATTTGTGCACCTGCTTGAATAAGGGGGTTGGGAAGTTGTTTCACCATGCCAAGCACTCAGAGGATACTACAGCCATAGTCATAGAAATCTTGCCTACTTGTTGAGATGGTAAAAGAACTTGGCATCAACCAAGTTGCTTTTTCTATTATGTTTTTTTTTTTTTGATTGGGGGACATTGGAGTTAGGGAGTTATGGAGGCTTTCACTGAGATTTCAAAGGAAAACCTGGGAGGCCAGAAAAATGGTTAGTTGCTGTGGGTAGCCTCTGAGAGTGTGATATATGAAGTGAGAAGGCAGCTGGAACTGTAGTGGAGACCCCCAAGATTAAGAGATTCCAGTACCATGGAGAGTCTGCCAAGGAAAGCTGTGGGAATGAAACAGATGTATAAGCTGAGAGAGTCTTGTGGGTTGCAACCAGCAAAGCCATAGGGCAGAGCTGCACAAGCCCTTTTGGAGAGAACATCACCATGCCATGTGCCTCAGATGCTGGTTGTGGAACTATAGGTTTTGTGTGCCCAACTGAGTGTTAGTGTTTGTTTGGTCCCACTGGTACCAGTCTTGGATATCAAGAACAGGTCCTTGTTTCCCTGATGTTGAAGATTAAACACCCATGAAATGCTTAGGTAAGCATAGAAACCAAGTTTTATTTAAGAAATAAATGAAGATAGACTTCTCCAAAGAGAAGGGAGCTCAGAATTGAATGTCTGTGGGGATGGGTGTGTCTTGCTCTTTTATATACCCCAGACCCCCTACATATGTGCCTAAGGGCAGGAAGAAGCAGGAATGTGACCTATCTGGTCCCCCCAGGCTAGGCAAGGTTGCATGCAGATTGCTTTTTTGGCAAAGAAAGCATGTGGGGAGTCAGTACAGTGGGCTTATTTTATATAATTATTCTCTTAACCTTATGTTTCCACCATCCTCATCTATCTCTCCTTGACATCACCCCTTCTTTAAAAGACCCTGTGCTGTTATTTGTTGATTTTTATGTAACTTGCTTTTGCTTTTTATGGGAGCTCATTGCAGAGAATTTGCCTTGAATCTCAGAAGAGACTTTGGACTTGGCCTTTTGAGTATGCTGGACTCTTGGGCTGGGATGTAGCTCAGTGGCGAAGCATCTGCCTTGCATCCACAAAGCCCTGGGTTTGACCCCTGGTAATAAAAGGAGAGAGGGAGAGAGAGAGAGAGAGAGAGAGAGAGAGAGAGAGAGAGAGAGAGAAGAGGAGAGGAGAGGAGAGGAGAAGGGGAGGGGAGGGGAGGGGAGGGGAGGGGAGGGAGAGAATGAGACTATGAGAAAATATTGTTTCTTGGAAATGGACTCAAATATTTTGCATTGTGAGTGGACCTGAGCTTTTCTGGGCCAGGGTCAGAATACTATGGTTTAGATATGAAAACTCATGTGGGAGAATATGCAAGAAAGTTTTCAGGTGAAATGATTGGATAGTGACAGCCTTAAACTGATCAACATGTTAATTGACCCATAAGGAAAACTTAATAATTATAGGTAGGTAAAATGTGGTTGGAGGAGCACTGGAGGCATTCCTTTGGGAATATATTTTTTCCCTGGTCTCTCTTTCCTGTTTCCTGTTTGGCATGTCCTGACCCACTCTCCTCCTCCATACCCTTGGGTGAGGTGATGGTGTTCTGTCTCACTTCAGGCCCAGAGACATGAATCCACTTTCTGTGAATGGAGACTTTGGAAACTGTGAGTGCCAAATCAAAATTTTTATTCTCTAAAATTGTTCTTGTCACAAATTTTAGACACAGTGACAAAAAAAAGCTTAGTAAAACAATACTGCCTAGAAATAATATAATAGTGGCCCTTTGACTTTTTATGCTAATGTAATATTCATAAATAGCATCTAGAATTAATTTAATAGCTACCATATAACCTTTAATGGTATTATTATATCAATACTATAGTATCCAAAACTAATATAAGCCTGCACTCTGGCCTTTAATACTGTTTCCACAACTCAGTTCTTATCCTCAATGTCAATCCTATAATGAGTGCACAGTTTTGAGAAAAAGGAAAAAGAAGATTTATTGCTTTGATAGCAAAGGAGAAACACAGGGGACTCCTGTCCCAAAGTCTATGATTCTGCCCATCAGGAACAGAGGCCTTTTAGAGAGATTATTCAAAAGCTACATTGCATGTGTTCTCTGTCTGGAATTGTAATTTACTTGTTAATTTCAGAGATAGTAATTTCTGAGGTCTTCTTGTACCATCCCCAAATTCTGTATGACTTAATTCCTGAGGTGGATGTGTGTGTACTTAAGGACAGAGAAATCTTCCTAAATGGGAAAGGTAATCCTGTTTCCCCTGAGATTAGGGAGGGGAGAGATTAGGGAGGAGCAGAGAGAGAAATAAAGAAATATATATATATCAAGTGCTCTACCATTGAGCCACAACCTCAGCCTCAAGAAATATGTCCTTTTAAAAAATAAGTTGGTAGGGGAGGTGGTAGTTTTGGCTCAGTGGTAGAATACTTTCCTAACACATAAAATAAATAAGATAATAGGTATTGTATCCATCTACAACCCAAACCAAAAGAATTTAAAAAAAAGACAACTGCTTTCAATGTCAATATTCTACTATATTAGTCATTTATTTAAAAAAATCAATAAAAATATTCTACTATATTAAAAGATAGTTACAGTGGATGAAGGGAAAGCAAGGAACAAGAGATGGGTAATCGAGAAATGAAAGATGGAGACCAGGCAGAGATACACCCCAGAGTTTGTCAGAGCTGACAAATAATGGCCATATGTCTGTAGGAAAGAGAGGCAAAACAGGCTTGAATTCTGGGATTTTTATAGGGCAGGTACAGGATTCAGAGCCCGGAGGATTCTAATACTAAAGGTTAAGGTTGGGGTTGGTATGGGGGAGTGATGAGCCTTTCTCAGAAAGGGCCTTGCGTGGGAAAGTGAAACTTTTTCCTTAAAATGGCAGCTGTCATTTAAGATATCCATCCAGATGCTAAGCAAGGACCTTATAGTGGCAGAGCATAAAGGGCTATATTCAAAGTATAAAGTGGACCACTGTAATAATACTACTATAATATCCATAGTACAGCAACTAAAACTAATATAGTAGCTGTCATGTTGCCTTTAATATTAATATAATATCATAATGTGGTCACAGGGCAGCTTTTATATTAGTTTTATAGGCCACTGAATGGATATTAATATTAAAGGCCAAAAGGCAGTGATCATATCAGTTTGGTATGCCATAGTGTGCATGTAATATTAGTGTTAAAACTGAAATAAGAGCTGCCTTGTGCCCTTTTAATACTAATATGTCATCTATACGATGGAATTGTAACTTATATAATAGCTCCTCTGTGAACTTTATAACTAATATGATATCCATATTATGGCATCTAAAACTGATATATTAGCTGAAATGTGGAATTTAATGTTAATATTATATCCATCCTGTAAACCTAAAAATAATATAATAACAGCCCTGTAGCCTTTAATATTAATACAATATTCATATTATAGCATCTAAAACTAATATAATAGCTACCCTGTGGCTCTTAGAATTAATAGTATATCTATATTATAACATCTAAAACTAATATATGTGCCCAGTGCTCTTAGTACTAATATGATATTCATTAAATAACATCTAAAAAACTGATGTAATATATCTTGTGGCTTTAAAAAAATTTTTTTAGTTATAGATGGACCCAATGCCTTCATTTTATTTGTTTGTTTTTTTATGTGATGCTGAGGTTCAAACCCAGTGCCTCACATAGGCAAGTGTTCTACTACCGAGTCACAACAACAGCCCCTCTTGCAGCTTTTAATAATAATATGATATCCATATATAGCATCTAAAAGCAATATACTATCTTTCATGTGGCCTTAAATATTAATATACTATTCATGCTATGATATTTATAACTAACATAGTAGCTGCCCTTGGTCTTTAATATTAGTATAATATTCATATAGTGACCTATAAACCCAATATAATAGCTGCCCTGTGACTTTAAAAAAAATTTTGTGTTAGTTGTTTTTATTTACTTTTGTAGATGGACACAATACCTTTATTTTATCTGTTTATTTTTATGTGGTGTTGAGGATCGAACCCAGTGCCTCACATGTGCTAGGCAAGCACTGTACCACTGAGCTACAACTGCAGCCCTGTCCTGTGGCTTTAATACTTTTAATGTAGCATCAAAAATTGATAAATTACCTCCCTGTGACTTTTAATATTAATATAATCTCCTTACTATAGCAACTGAAACTGATAGCACAGCTGCCCTGTGTCCTTTAATACTAATATACATTTTATAACACTTAAAAGTGACATAATATTTGCTTTGTGGCCTATAATATTAATATGATACCTATAAGAGCTTTTAAAACTGATATAAGAGCTGTCCTAGGTGGTGTTTAATGATGATAGTATTTTAAAGCTGATATCATATCTTTCCTATTCCCTTTAATCTTGATAACTTATCCATATTAATATATTTAACACTGACAAAATGACTGTACTATGGCATTTTTTACATCTTTTTTTTTTAGTTTTGATGGACCTTTTAAAATTTCATTTATTTATATACAATGCTGAGATTTGAACCTAGTGCCTCTCACATGCTAGCCAAGTGCTCTACCACGAAGCTACAACCCCAGCCCATACTGTGGCCTTTAATACAAATATAATGTCCATATTATAGCATGTAAAATTGATAGAATAGCTGCCTGTTGCCTTTAACATTAATAGCTATACAATGTGTATAAAACTAATAGTTTCCCATGACCTTTAATACTTACATATTATCCATATGATAGCATCAAAAATTGATATTAGTTGCCCTGGGATTTAATATTATAGCCTCAATGTAGCATCTCTAACTAATGTAATAGCTTCCCTATGGCCTTATATAATCATTCTCCTGTGGCTTTTAATATTAATACAATATTCATATTATAGCATTTAATACTAATATAATAGCTGGCAATGTGCCTAAGGTATTAATATGATATCCACATATAGCATCTAAAACTAATAAAATAGCTGCATTTTTTGTCCCTAATACTTATAAGAGATCCATAGTATAGAATCTAAAATTAATAGAGTAGCTGCTCTGTGGCCTTAAACACCAATATGACATCTATTTGTAGCATCCAAAAGTGACATAATAGCTTCCCTGTGGCTTTATTGTTAATAAGATATTCATACAATAGCATTAAAAACTAAAATAATATCTTACCTTGCAGCCTTAATATTAATATGATATGCATACTATGGCATTAAAAATTAATATATAGGTACCATGTGGCTTTTAATATTAAAATGCTGTCTATTTTACAGCATCTAAAATGAATACTATACACACACACACACACACACACAAACTATAGCTTCTAAAACTGACAAGGTGGTTCCTCTGTGGCCTTTAATATTAATGATACCCATAAAGTAGCATCTAAAACTATTATGATAGCTTCCCTGTAGGGTTTAATATTAATATTATATCAATAATAATAATATAATATTCTATATTATACTATATAGTATAATATAGAATATTATAATAATATAATATTCTACATTATACTATATTATACTATATATTATAATAATATAATATTCTATAGTATACTATAGCATCTAAAATCAATATACACACTGTAGCATCTACAACAGATATATTAGCTGCACTGTGGCTTCTAACATTAAAATAATTTCTGTAGTATAGCATCCAACACTAATATAATAGCTGTATGATGGACTTTCTTACACCCTCTCCAAAAAACAAAAAAATTAATAAAATAGCTGCCACCTGGCTCTTAATGTTTTATCCTTACTATAACACATTAAACTAATAAAATAGCTGTAGATAGTAAAGACTGAGCCCATGAGGTTTCAGAGGAAAAGGCCTCTGTTGGAAATTGGATGAGAGGCCATTCTTGTTATATTCTAAAAAGTTGTCTACAGTTTGCCTATGTTCTGAGATGTTCTGTGAGGCTAGATTTAAAGATGATGGAGTAATTAATCTGGCAGAAGAAATTTCAAGGCAACACAGAATTCAGGCAGTGACATGAATATTGCTGGCAGCTTTTAGCCAAATTTTGTGTAATAATCAAAGGTCATAAAGCAGAACAGAAAGAAAGAAACCTTTTAATTTGGTCAGAGTTAAACTAAATGTGTGAGTCAAACTGGAGCTTAGGTTGTTGTAATTGTTAAAACATTCTGACCACTAAAGAGATGCTAAATACTTTGCCCAGAGACAATAGGAAATAAGCCTTGAGTGCATCTCAGGAATTGGCAAAACCACCCCAGTTTCAGGCTATCTTTTTTTTGGACCAGGAATTGAACCCAGAGGTACTTAACCACTGAGTCACGTCCTCAGCCTTTTAAAATATTTTATTTAGAGACATGATGTCACAGAGTTGTTTAGGGCCTTGCTAAATTGCTGAGGCTGACTTTGAACTTGCAATCTTCTTGCCTCAGTCTCCTAAACTGATGGGATTAGAGTCAGGCACCACCCTGCAGCTGACCCTTGACTAGGACAGGACCTCCTGGGAAGGGGTACCTGTGCAGTATCCAGAGGTCATCTGGATGGAGGCAGGAAGCCCCTCCTTATTTTCTGTGCTCAGCCCCTATGGGAAAAGGTGTCTACTCTCAGTATACTGACCACCAGCCCCCTTCCTTTCCACCTATCTGACTTTGTCTTGGATTACCCCAAGCTTGTTCTATGCTCACTCTCTCAAAGGGCTAGCCAGGCCCAGTGGGCATAGGTGAGACACCATGACCAAGTGGAGTATCATCTTCTGTACATTCCTGAGGGACTCTCCCTGCTGAGATTAAAAGAGATATTTTGGCTGTTCCAAGGTGTGGATGGCAAGAGGGGAGGTGAAAGAGAATATGAGGGGTGGTTTGTTCAGCCCTGGACTTTCTGGGATCCAGGGCTTTGGGGACATAAAATATGGGTGGAAAATATTCAAACCATAGCACCATCCTTTTAGATCAAAACATGGGATGATGGGCTCTATTTTAGCTAAAATATGCAAACATATGTTGAATAACCAGAACAGTGAATTTCAGAGGTTGTGCATCAGGACTAGGTAGTGGCACAGCTCTCTCTACAATACTAAACAAGCTAATCAATCAACAGAATCCAAGCTCAGGATGCATTTGCTACCAGTGGAAAAGAGAAAATTAAAAATTGGGATGGGGGTATGAAGCTATAGCATAATGTCCTCTAAGCTAATCAGAGGTGGGTCATAGGGACCCTAATGGCAGCCACCTCCAGGTTCTCCCCTAGATGTGGTTCTTTGGGGATCATGGAGTTGCCTCCATGTTTGTCTGTTGTATCCCTGGAAGCTCCTATGGATGGACAAAGATGCAGGCCTGGGTTGTTGTACTTGCATTTTTCTGAGTTTACCACCCACATCCATAACTTTGAAATCTCTTTCCATAGGCAGCAACTGCATACTGAGCCTGAGTTGCATATATAGGTGTTTCTATTCAGAATTCACTTTTCCCTCTGTGAGGTATGCAAAGGTAAGGGCAGTCCAGGTTCCAGACCAGAGTAGAGACCTGGGGGAAGTCAGAGACACCAGGGCCTCCATGGTGTGAATTCATAACACTTAGGCTATTTGTTCACCCATTGAAGCATATCCTGATTGCTTAAGGTATTGGGACATTGTGAATAGAACTACTAAATGTAATTGCCTGCTGTTATCTAGATATATATTTTTGAGGCAGTTGCCTATCTTTTTTGGACCATGTGGTGACACCATGTCTAACTTTGGGGAAAATGGCCATTTTTTTTTGATAGTGGTGAGCTGTTGTGTGTTGTACCAGCAATGCATAAGAGTTCCTGTGGCTGCTCATCATCCTCATGGTTGATACTGCACTTAGTAAAGACCTTAGCAGCTTAGTAGTTGTGCAGTGCACCTTGGGGTCTTAGTTTGTGCTTTCCTCATGACAGGTGATACTAAGAGTCATTTCTATGCTTCTTTGCCATCTTGTATCTTTCTTGTGCATTGTCTGTTCAGATCTTTACCCATTATGTTGTGTTAATGTTGAGTGTGTTACCATATTTTGTACACAAGTTTGTTTTAGACATATACTTTCCAATGTTTCCCCCAGTATTTGACTTGTCTTTTTATTTCATTAATATGATTTTTTTAACAGAGCAGTTCAATACTTTCCTCATTATCAGGTTTTTCTTTCATGGATTTGTTGTTGTTATTATTTGTTTGTTTGGTAGCAAGGATTGAACCCCGGGGTGCTTAACCACTGAGCCACATCCCCAGCTTTCATGGATTTTTTTGGGGGGGGCTGTATTTAGAACCTCATCATGAAACATGTGGTCATGCACATCTTCTATAGTTTTACAGTTTCCCATTTTAAATGCAAGTCTAGAGAGTATTTTGATAGGTTCTGGCATCCATATGTGTGGCTTCTTGAAGTGGGTCCTTTTGCAGTCAGTGCTGTCTAGTCTAGGTTTAAAAACAGCTTTTTGGGAATTTCTGGAATGCACTGAATGTTCAGGTCAGGTTTGAGATAATTTCATCTTAATTATATTGAGACCTGAACAAAGTATATCTGTATTTATTTATATTTCATTTGATTTCTTTCTAAACATTTCAAGATTTTCTGAAAGAATGATTGTACTTTAAGACTTACATGAAAGTACTTCAAATTTGGGGTCTCTATTTGAAATATTAATGTTTTAAAATTTTTCTTATTCCAGTTTATAAATTTCACTGTTTCCTCTACATGATTGCTGAAATCAATGAAATTTTGTCTATGGGCTGTGTATTTTTCTGCTTGCTATCTCCATTCATTCTGATCAAGACATAGGATGATAGGTTCTATTTCTTTTTGATTTCCAAAATCATGACCTGGGATAGTCAGAAGAATGAATTTTAGAGCTTCACTGTGCCTAGCACAAGGGGGTGCAGCTCTGAACAGTGAACACCCAGCATCCTGCACTGTCTACAGTGGCCAGCGGGGGGCCACTTTCTCTGATCAATTGTTTTTGGGGGCTGTGTTCTGTACTCTAATCAAACTTTCTTCTCATGGGGACCCACCTGAGAGATGCCACATCTAGGGACTCCTAGGGGCTCTATCTAAGGCGTAGACCAATTTTATTTTTTTTAAATCCTGGGAACACACCTAGAAAGATACCATGGCCTGGGGATGCCTGGTGGATATATCTATGATGAAGACCAGAGCTTCCTTATCATTGGCACCTACCCATGGAGACTATGGATTCAGGATGACTGAGGTCCATGTGAGGAAAATATGAGGAAGAATCTTCCTGTGCACTGCCTGGTGTGCTGAGAAGTAAATTCTGCCATGTTCTTAACTTTCTCAGGTAATATTTTAGCAGAACTTATTTTACAACAGTATTTCTTTTTTTAATATTTATTTTTTACTTTTTGGTGGGCACAACATGTTTATTTATTTTTACGTGGTGCTGAGGATCAAACCCAGCACCCCAGCGCATGCCAGGCGAGTGCACTACTGCTTGAGCCACATCCCCAGCCCCACAACAACAACAGTATTTCTTACTGAGGCTTTGGCTGCTCATTATCATGGTATGTCAATGTATTTTGTGTGGCTTGAGTGTCTAAGGACACAAATTCTCCCTCAAGGTGGTGCAGGGAGGGCTCAGTGCCTGGAGTCTCACTGGGGCCTGAGGGTAAGGGCTCATGAAAATGCAGTAAGAAGCTCTCAGGAGCCTCTAGGGTGAGAGATGTAAAGATTATGATGGATTGCACTACCCTGAATCCTGGGTAACTACAGAATCCTCATTGCAGTAACCAGAGTCTTCTGAAGTGAGGGCAGTATAGGTCAAATGACAGCCTGTACTATACATAATTCTTGGGGACCTGCAGCTTGCTGAGACTTCTGCAGAGAAGGCTGAATTGACAAAATATCAAACTATGCTACCAATTACTTTTGGGTGCCTGCTCTGCACAAGAGCCTCTGGGGTGAGAATTGCAAGGGCAGAATACCAGACTTCAATGCTCAGAATTTCTGGGGATGCCTATATACCCTGAGCCTGTAAGTCCCATAGGTTTCTGTGGTGTCAGTTTTATTGTTAGAGCACACTACCTAGAATCTCCAGGGTACCAGGGAAAGCATGGGGTCTTCAGCTCCTGTGACCCTCAGCAGGACTGTGCAGGCAAACCCTAGACTGCATTATCCAGAATCGTCAGGGACTACAGCTCCCAGAATTCTCTGTGGTGAGTGGGCAAACTATTGAACTGCATTACTCACAATCCTAAGGGGGAATTTGAGTTTCAGAATTTTCTGCAGTGAGTAGGAAAAACATAGGACTATATTACCCACAAATCTCGGTTTAGCGGCTCTCAGGATCCTCTGTTGTGAGGACTATTGGACTGAGAGCTTAACTAAAATATCCAGAATCCTTGGTGAGGTGTGTTGCCCAGGTGAGTATGCAGCCTGCAACTCCCACAGTCCTCCCAAGTGAGAGCTGTGCATTATGCAGGTCAGACTACACTACCTACAATTCCTGGGGACACACTGGTGAGTGTGCTGCCTGCAATTCCAGGAGGCTTCCACAGTGAGGTCTTCAGTACCAAGGCAAGCATGTGGCCTTCAGTTCTCATGGCCCTTGCAGTAGGGGCATGTAGGCAAAACACTGGAGTACCTTATCCAGAATCCTCAGGGGGGATCACATTTTCCAGGATCTGCAATAGTGAGGACTGCAGGGTAGGGAGCTGAACTATACTACCTAGAATTCTTGGAGATACCCATGTCCATGTGGCCTGGAACTCTCAGAGGCTTCCACAGTGAGGGCTGTGGAGGCAGAAGGCAAGACTATGCTACCCAGAATCCCTGGGGGCCTGCAGCTCCCAGACATCTACCTTTTGAGTACTGCTGGATCAAGCTTTGTATTACACTACACAGACTTCCAGGGGTGTCTAGGCAGGCTTGTGCTACACAGATCTAAGAGCTTTGATGGTGAAGTCCACTTAGGTAGGATGGACTGCACAACCCAGAATAATCAATGGCCCACAGCTCTCAGAGACCTCTGTGATCAGGGCTGACTGAGTAGAAATGACTACAATACTCAGAATTCCTGAGGGCTGTGAGCTCTAAGTAGTCACTGTACAGTTGAACATAGCACCAGGCTATAATACCCATGATCCTTGGGGGCTTGCAGCTCCCAGTATTCACTGCAGTGATGGCTGCATTGGCAGAACACCAGACTAAACTGTCCATAATCCCTAGGGATGCCTGAATGACTGTGTAGCCTAAAATTTCTATAGACTGCTGCAGGGCATGGGGGCTGCATTGTAGAAGACTGGATTACACTGCCCAGAATTCTGTGTGGGTGTATGAGGGTGAATGTTCTACTTGAAGCCCCCATAGACTTCTGGAGTGAGGGTTGAATGGTCAGAATGCTAGACTACACTGTTCAGAATCCACTAGGGGTGCCTGAGTAGCCTGCAGCTCACAGAGACCTCTGCAGCTGGGCTGCATTGTAGAATACAAGACTGCACTACCCAGAATCCTGGGGGTATGAGGGTAAATGTGCTACTTGTAGCCTCTGGCTTCTGTGGTGAGGGCTGCATGGGTAGAACACCAGAGTCCACTTCTAGGGACCTCCAGGGTGCCTGGGCCAGCACATGGCACACAGCTTCCATGGTCCTGAAGGGCAAAGACGGTGTGGGCAGAGCACCAGACTACACTGTCTAGAATCCCTGAGAACCCTGAATCTGTGTAGCCTGCAGCTCCTTGAGGCATCTATGGTGACAACTGGACAGACAGGACAGACTGAATGACCTAGAATGCTCTCCGAGGCTACTGGAAATTTGGTCTGAGCTCAGGTTCTTCTACCCTTCTACAGTGTTCACCCTGGGCTGGGAATTAACAGATTTTTCTTAAAATTCCTGATTCTAAAATGGGCAGACCCTGGCTAAGTCACTCTGTCTCAAAGACTACATGTCCCAGAAGCCTTTGAGGTGGTCTCCTCCCTTGTGCGCCTGAGTGAGTGTGCAGACTCCCTGTGGAAGCCTCCCTCTGTGCCACCTGTCTCAGGCTGCTGCAGCCCTTGGCCTGGTGGAGTGCAGGGAGGGGTTCTCCTGGACTCCATTTCTCCTCTCCTGAGATTCAGCTACTCAAGGTGCCATAGCCAGACCTAGTTACAGCAGGGGGAATAGATTTTATTCAGTGGAAGAAGGCACTGACATTCACCAGGGAGTTGGGAGAGGCTCCGCCTCTGAGCCCTGAGCAGCTCCCTCCTGGAGCATGTGCACATGGCCAAAGGGGCGTGGTTAAGAAGGGGCAGGGCCTCGCCGCCATCTTTAATGCTTCCTCCCTGAGAGTGAGGAGAGCTGGCTTCCCACTCAGGACCAACCAGGGATAGCCCCAGTTCACTGGAGTGTTGGGTCACTCCACAGAGTGGGACAGAGCTCCATTTTCAGAGCAGATTGAGAGAGACACCCAGGTTGGGGACCCTCGTGGGTCATGCCTCCAGGGACTCCCGGAGCTATCTTCTCCTCAGAGCAGCCTCAGCGGACTCTTGGCTTAGAGGCTTCGTGAGTCATGGCTCTAGGAATGCCTAGGGTTTCTTTGTCCTCAGCGCAGCCTGAGGGGGACGCCGGTCTTAGGGACCCTCGTGTGGCATGTTTCTAGGGTTTCCAGGATTTCCCCAATCCTGCCAGGGTTGGGGACCCTCACAGGTCATGTCTCTAAGTAGGCCTGGGGTTCCCTTCTCCTCAGAGTGGTCTGGAGGAGACGCCAGTGTGGGGACTTTCTTGGGTCACGTCTCTAGTGACGCCCGGGGTTCCCCTCTCTTCAGAGTTGTCTGAGGAAGACTCCTGGTGTGGGGAGCCTTTTGGGTTGTGTCTCTAGGGACACCCGGGGTTCCATTCTCCTCAGAGCAGCCTGAGGGAGATGCCTGGTGTGGGGCAACCCTAATTTGTATTATAGATAGGGTTTCACTGAGTTGCTTCCTGCCTTGCTTTTGTTGAGACTGGTTTTGAACTCGAGATCCTTCTGTCTCAGCCTTCTGAGCCGCTTAGGTTTAAATATATTACTTCTTACAAAGCCAGAATTTATTAAAAATACATCCCCTGTATTTTTAATAATGAACCACATTTTTTCTTTAATCTTTGCTTAGTTTTGTTCAATTTTTTTTAATTGTAGAAGGGCACAATGCATTTATTTTATTTATTTTTATGTGTTGCTGAGGATCAAACGCAGTGCCTCACACATGCTAGGCAAGCACCCTACCACTGAGCTACCACTGCCACACATTTTTGTTTTGGTGGAGAGTTTAATTAGTAAGAAACCATCCCTCCAGGACCCTCTTGCTAAGGCCTCCCCCTCCAGACCCCGCCTCTTCTCCAGACCCCACTCATATTCTTTGGCCCTGCCTGTCCTCCTCAACCACCTTCCCCCTCCTTCCTACCCTGTCTCTCTACATCCTACTCATGTTCTAGGGCCTGTCCCTCCCTCAGGTCTCACCCATCTGCCAGGCCCTGCACCCTTGTGGCTCATTATACCTCTCCTTCAGACCCTGTTTCTCCTCCAGATCTTTCCCTTCTTCCTGTCCTGCTCCTCCTCCAGACCTCACCCTCCTCTTTTTAATTTTTTTTTATTGCACGTGGACACAATGCCTTTATTTTGTTTATGTATTTTTATGTGGTGCTAAGGTTTGAACCCATTGCCCCAAACATTCTAGGCAAGCCCTCTACCATGGAGCCATAAATCCAGCCCATTCCTCCTCTTTAAGACCCTGCCTCTTCTCCAGACCCCACCCATCTTCCAGGCTCCCTGGTCCTCCTGATATTCCCTCCACCTCCTCCAGACTCTGTCTCTGCTAGTCCAGGATGAGCAGCTCCCTGGCTGCTGTGCTAATTGGCAGTATATTTGTCATGGTGCACAAATAATGTCCCTTGTGTAAACACTGTCATCCTGCATTGGATGAATTATCGTGACTGTATCAGAATTCGATATACCATAAAATAACTTTAGAAAAGTCACCTTCTCTCATTTTATTTTCTCTATAGATCATGAAATAAAATCAGAATTTGTTAAAGGGCAGATGACAGTCAGCCTTGAGTCCTGATGATCCCAGGATCCCATCCAGTGGAGGAACTCTAAGTACCAGTCCAAGGTTTTGTATGCTAATTGATCCATTTTCTTATTTTAGAGTTATTTTGTAATATAATTCCCCATGGCCTCCAGGTTTCCAGTTCTGTGCAGTAGGTTTTTCCAATTCAATTTTTGATTAATATTCTTTCAGTTTTCTTCAGAATTTTTAAAATATTTTTTTTAGTTGTCAGTGGATCTTTTTATTTTATTTACTTATTTTGTTTATTTATATGTGGTGCTGAGGATTGAACCCAGGGCCTGACACATGCCAGGCAAATGCTCTGCCTTTGTGCCACATTGTAGACCTTTATAGAATTTTTAATTCTGTGGACTTCTATTTCTTTTATAAGGAATATTTTAAAAATTACTTTTAGCTTACTTTGTTTTTGATCGAGAGAATTGGCTTTTTTGAGAGAATTTTATTGCTTGAAAATGCTCATAATCAAATGATTTTAATTATTTTTCACTTATTAAGTTATCTTTGGAGACAGGATGTGTAGCTCAGTAGCAGAGCACTTGCCTGGCATGTGAGAGGCCATAGAGTGCATCCCAGCACCACACACACAGATATCCTTTACAGGACTCAAGTATGAGAGGTATGGTTTACAAAGATCATGTATTGGGGCTGGGGTTGTGGCTTAGCAGTAGAGTACTCGACTAGCATGTGTGAGGCCCTGGGTTTGATCCTGGGCACCACATAAAAATAAGTAAATAAAACAAAGGTATTGTGTCCAACTACAACTAAAAATAAAGATTTTTAAAAAAGGTCATGTATTTCCACATACATACATATGCCACAGTGCCTCTTCCAAATTCATATGAAATTATTCTAAGAAAATTTCAAATCAGTTTTAAAAGAGAAGAGGGATGATATTTTTAATGTCAACTATTGATATTTCATGATATTTCAAACCACTATAAATGAAATTTCCTGAGATACAAATCATTACAAAATGTAAGAGACAAGTCAGTAGCTGCTTTTTTTTTTTTTTTGCAATTCAGATACATTTACTAAAAATAGCTTTTTTTAAAAAAAGATATTTTTTCTTCTTTAAAATTCAGAAAGCATTTCCATATGTCCTATTAAAGTTCTACATTCATCAGAAAGTTCTCTTATTCCTTGCATACAAAGTGATGGGCCTTCTAATGAGCATGATACTTTATGTTGTCCCATAGATACTTCTAATGAGCATGATACTTTATGTTGTCCCAGCCCCATAGATCCCTTAGTTGTCATTAGCTTCATGATGAGCTAGTTACAATAAAATTACTTAGAATTTCAATTAGATTTAGACTCATGCAAGAGTTTGGGCATCCATAGCTCCTTGTGATTTCTAAAAGGTAGAGTTTCCCACAACACAGCAGCATCTAATATCACTCCTGGACTGATCTGACACCTCTGCTTCTCTTGGCTCACCACTTCCTGTAGAGGTCTTGGAGGAAATGGATGTTCTTTGACTGTTTGTCCCAGTGACAAATATTTGATTATATTGCTGCTAAAAGGTATGCATAGAAATAAAATAGAGATAAGGATTCTTTGGGATAAGTGATTCAGTCACAGTGAGTCAGTTTGCAATTAGAACATTTTTTATATAAAGTCACTGTTTCAGGAAAGTTAAACCATGAGTTGAAATAAAATCTCCAAAATGTCATTTTTTTTCCTCTGTAGTGATCACATTTTAAGAAGGAAAACCTAGAACCTAGTGATAGCATAAAAATATAATAAGTTAACATATGTTATTACTTCAACATGAAATATGTAAAAGAGGCATGTACTTCGAATTAAAAAATTTTTAAATTGTAGTTGGACAAAATGCCTTCATTTTCATTTATTTATTTTTATGTGGTGCTGAGGCTCAAACCTAACACCTCACACATGCTAGGTGAGTTCTCTATCACTGAGCTACAACCCCAGCCCACATACTTTAAATTTTATATTACTTTGAACTATTAGATTTTTGTGTTATAAATGTTCATAATAAAATACAGAACTAGCTAAGAGTGTCAGTTACTAGTAATAATTGTATGAATAATTAAACAAGTAGGTGTTTGAGAAAATATAACCATGTCCTAAGGTTTTACTTTAGAGTAGTTTAATCTTTTTTGGGGGAGGGTACTGGGTATTGAATCCATGGGTGCTAACCCTAATCCTTTGGCCTTTAATATTAATATTTATCCATACTATTGCATCAAAAGGTGATATAATAACTGCCCTGTGGACTTTAATACTAGTATAAAATCAATATTATAAAATTTAAGTGATATAAATGCTACCTTGTGACTTTAAATACTTACATGATATCCAACTATTATAAAATTGATAAAATAGCTTCCCTGTGGCAATTCATACTAATGTAATATCCTTATTCTAGAATCTAAAGCTAAAGAAAAGCAGGAAAGTGACATTTAACATCAGTACTATAACATGACAAACTAGTGTAATAGATTCCCTGTGGAATTTAATACTAATATAATATCCTAATACACTATATAAAATAAATATGATAGCTCTAGTGCAGCTTTTAATACTGATCTTATATCCATTCTATAGTATTTTATACTAATATATTAGCTGTCCCGTGAACTTCATGCCAACATGATATCCATATTGTAGCATCTAATGCTAATATAATAATATCTTCCCTGTGACCTTTAATATTTACTCATACTATTGATATTATAATGCAATATCCAGATTATAGCATCTAAGACTAATATTATCAGCCCAGTGAATTCCAGTAATAGTAAAATCTCCACAGAGAAGCACATAAACTTAATATAAGAGCTGTTTTGTGTCTTTTCATGATCATATGATATCTATAATATGCAATCTAAAAGTAACAGTATCTGACTTTGGTTTTTAATATTAATGTAATATGCATACTATAGCATCCTAAAGTACTATAGCAGCTGCCCTGTGGTCTTTAATACTTTTATAATGTCCATATTATAGCACATAAATACAATATAATATCTGAATTTTGGTCCTTACTACTAATATTTATATTATAGCATCTAAAAGTAATAAAATATGTGCCCTATGGGCTATAAATGTCATATGATAGCCATATCAAAGCATCTAATACTAATATAATGGCTGCCCTGTAGCCTTTGACTTTAGTATAATATCAAAACTTTGTCCTCTGAAACTAACAAAATAGCTATCCTGTAGCCTTTTAATACTAATTTTATCCATATGTAGCATCATTATAATCTCCATGTAGCCTTTTATTCTGATATTATATTCATACTGTAGACTCTAAAATGAATAAAATAGCTTCCTTTTTGCCTTCAAGAGTAATATGATATGCACTATGGTACCTAGAAAATATTATAATAGCTTTCCTGTGGTCTTGAATACTAATAATATCCATGCTATAGTACCTAAGACTAATAGGTGCCTGTTGTGTTTAATATTAAAGATGTCTATATTATACCTTCCAAAAACTAATATAATAGCTGCAGTGTGACCTGTAATATTAACATAATATCCATACTGTAGCATCTAAAACTGACATAATAGCTACCTGGTAGCCTTTAATATTGAGATAAAATCTGTGCCCTCTGAAATTAAAGTAATAGCTTCAAGTGATGTTTTAATACTGATAGTGCATACATACCATAGCACCAAAAACTGATAATATAGCAGCCCTGTAGAATTTCATAGTAATATAATAATTATAACAGAATATAAAACTTTAATATTAATAAAATATCTATACTGTTGATCTAATTCTGATGAAATGGCTGCCTGTAATCTACAATAGCCATACAATATCCATACCAAAGCTTCTAAAACTAGAATAATAGTGCTCTGTTGCCTTTAATGCTAATAGGTATTCATACTACAGTATTTAAAGCTGATACAATAGCTGAATTGTGGTCTTCCATATCAATGCAATGTCAATATTATAGCATATTGAACTAATTTAGTAGCTTCCCTATGACATTTATAAGCCAATATAATATCTAACTTGTTCACTTTAATACTAACATATTTTTATTGTAGCCTCTGAAACTGATATAATAGCTAATTTATCATCTAAAAGTAATATAGTAGCTGTCCTGTAACTTTAAAACTATTACAATTTTTATAGTATAACATCAAAATTGATATAATAGCTTCCCAGTGGCTTTTATATTAATATGATATCTGTGCTACAGTATATCCAATACTAATAAAATAGTGGCACTGTGGCTTTAAATACCAATATGACATCCATGGTACTGCAACTCAAGCTAACATAATAGATGATTTATGTCTTTTAATCTTACTATAATATCCCTATAATAGCATATATTACATAATAGATGATTTCTGGCTTTAAATATTAATATTATATCCATAATATAGCATCTTCAATTAATATTACATATGTCCTGTGTCCTTAGGACACATATTATATCCATAGTGTTGGATTTAAAACTAGTATAATAGATACCTTGTGGACTTTAATACTAATATGATATCCATACTGTAGCTCCTAAACTTAATATAGTAGCTGCCTGGGCCCTTTAATATGATATGTAATATGATAAACATATTGTGCTCTTTAAAACTAAAGTAATAACTGTTCTGTGGCCTTTAGTGCTGATATAATATATCATGAAAAACTAATGTAATAACTTCCTTGTGTCCTTTAATACTGATAGTATAGCATCCAAAACTAATATGATAGCTGTCCTCTAGACTTTAATATCATAATATTCATACTGTGACCTCAAAATTTAATATAATAGCTGTCTTGTGACCTTTATTAATGGTTTGTTATTCATACTATAGCATGGAAACCTGATTAAATAACTGTTCTGTGGCCTTTAATATTAATAGGATTTCATATCATAGCAAAAAATGATATCAGAGGTCTTTATTACTAATAGATGCAAACTATAATATATAAAACAAGTAAGTAGCTGTGCAATAGAATTTAATACTAAGTGACATCCATGCTAAAGCATATTAAACTAATAGCTCCCCTGTAGCTTTTGATACTAATATTATAGCCTCCAACACTGATGTAATACATGTCCTGTGGCCTTTAATATTAATGTTATATCATTCCTATAACCTGTGAAGCTAATTTAATAAGTTTCTTATGAAATTTAATATTCATTTAATATCCATATTATAAATCTAAAACTGATAAATATGTGCTTCATATAAAAATGGTAAATAGGCCCTATAGTATTAATTTGATATTGTATCACCTTAAACTAATATAATATCAGCTTTGTGGCCATAAAACTAATATGATACTTATAGGATAGTATTAAAATCAATATACTGCCATGTTGACTTTAATGTTAACATGATATCCATACTTGAGTATCTAATAGTACATAATTATTGACCTGGAGTGTTTAATTCTAATATGATATTCATATTGGAACATCTGAAAGTGATGCAATAGTTGTCCTGTGGCCTTTGATATTTCTATGATATCCATCCTATAGAATCCAAAGCTAATAAAATATATTAGCTACCTGTGGTCTTTAATATTAATATAATATCCATACTGCAGCATTTAAAATAATAGATGCACTGTGGCCTTAATACCAAATAATTGGTTTGGATATGCTCATGTGTGAGACAATGTAAGGAAGTTTAAAGGTGAAATGATGGGTTATGAGAGCCTTAACCCAAATTAGTAATCCTCTGACAGGAATTAACTGAGTGGAAACTGCAGACGGATAGTGTGTAGCTGGAGGAGGTGGGTCATTGAGGCTGTGCCTTTGGGGTACATATTTGGTGAGCTGAGCTTATGTTCTCTGCTTCCTGATCACCACTTTCCTTCACGACACTCTTCTGCCCCACCTTAAGCCCCAAGGAATAGAGTTGGCCATCTATTGGCTGAGATCTCTGAAACTGTGAGCCCCTAAATGAACTTTTCCTCCTTTAAAATTGTTCTTGTCAGGTCCTTTGGTCAAAGCAGCAAAAAAGATGACAGAAATAATAATATACATGTCATAGATCTAAAATAAATACAATAGTTGCCCTGATGCCTTTAATGCTAATATGATATTAAAAGTGTAATATCTAAAACTGATATATAATAGTTTCCCTGTGACATTTAATGTTAATATAATATTCATGCCATAATATCCAAAAGTAACATTATAGCCTCCTTATAGCCCTTTATACTAAAGCAACATCCATATTATAGCATTTCAAGCTAATATATTCCCTGTTGCCCTTAAAGCTAACGTAATACATACCATTGCATCTAAAATTGATATAATAGCTGCTCTGTATCCTTTAATATCAATAGACATCCTTATTATAGCATCTTAACTTGATATAATAGTTGCTCTTTGGCCTTAATATTTATATGATACCCATTATAGAATCTAAAACTGATAAAATATTAGCCCTGTGGCCCTTATAGGTAATATACCCAAACTATATCTCCTAAAACTAATATAATTGCTAGACTGTGGCATTTAACATTATTATTTTATCCATATTATGCCCTCTAAAACTAATGAAATAGCCCTCTTGTCATTTTTAAGTAAAATATCCATATGATAGCAATAAACCCTATAATATAGCATAACCATATGATAGCATAGAAAGTTAACATAATAGCTGACCTCTGGCATTTAATAGTAATCTGTTTGGCTGGGGATGTGGCTCAAGCGGTAATGCGCTGAGCTGGCATGCACTGGGTTTGATCCTCAGCACCACATAAAATAAAATAAAGATCTTGTGTCCACTGAAAACTGAAAAAGAAATATTAAAAAAATTCTCTCTCTCTGTTCTCTCTTCTCTCTCTCTCTCTCTCTCTCTCTCTCTCTCTGAAAAAAAAATAGTAATCTCTTATCCAAAGTATAGTACCTAAACTAATATAATTCCTTATACTAATAGGATAGTCATCGCATACCATATAAAACTAATAAAATAACTGAACTTTGGAGCTTTAATATTAATGTCATATGTATTCTAAACATCTCAAAGTACTGAAAGAGCATCCCTGTGCATCCTGTGTATTTTCCATTAATATTTTATCCATACTGTGGCCTGTTAATGGAATATTATAGCTCTTTGTGGCTGTTCATATTAATATCCATTCAATAGCATCTAATGCTAATATAAGAGATGCCCTATGGCCTTTAATACTAATTCAGTATCAATACTGTGACCCCTAATACTAAAATAGTAATTCTCCTGTGGCCTTTTAATATTACATAATATTCAGTTATAGCAATTATATGGATATAATTCCTGCCCTATGGCCTTTAGTACTAATATGATATCCATATCATAGCATCTGTTAATGATCTAAAAGCAGTTCTCTTACCTTTGTACTGTTATGATATTCATATTATAGAATCTGAACTAATATAATTGTTCTCTTAAGACTTTTAATTCCTATATTTTTTTACCATAGCATCTCAATCTAGTACAACATCTCTGTAGCTTTTCATGCTAATGTAATATTCTTACAATTACATCTAAAAGTGATATAATAGCTATCATGTGGTTTTTAATACTGATATTATATTCATGTTAGATCATTAAAAACTGATAGAGTAGCTTCCCTGTGGCTTTATTAGTAATATGACATTCTTATTACAGCATCTAAAATTGATAGCTGTCTTTAATATTAATATGATATCCATAATATAGTGTCCAAAGCTGATATAATATCTGCAATGTGCATTTCATAGCTAATATGACAGTCTTTCTAAAGCATTTAAAAACATTATAAGCCAGGCGCAGTGGCACATGCCTGTAGTCCCAGCGGTTTGGGAGGCTGAGACAGGAGAATTGTGAGTTCAAAGCCAGCCTCAGCCACTGTGAGTCTTTAAGCAACTCAGTGAGACCTTGTTTCTAAACAAACTAAAAAATAGGGCTGATGATGTTGCTCAGAGGTCAATTGCCCCTGAGTTCAATCCCTGACAAATAAATAAGTAAGTAAGTAAGTAAGTAAATAAATAAATAAAACATTATAGCTGCATAATGGTATTTAATACTATTATTATATCTATACTATAGTATTGAAAATAAACATTATAGCTTCTCTGTGGCCTTTTGTATTAATGTAACCATAGCATTGTATTGAAAACTGATATAATAGCAGCCCTGTGTCTTTTAATTGTATCGTAATATACATGTGGCATCTAAAACTGATACAAGAGCTGTCTTATTGCCTTTAATACTAATATAATATCCGTATTGTAGCATCTGAAAATAATTTAAAAACCTACACAGTGGTGTTTTATGCTAATATGATATCCCTAGTGTAGAATCCTTACTAAAACAACAGGTGCCTTATAGCCTCTAATACTATTATTATATTCATAGTATGCCTTCTGAAATTGATTTAATAGCTGCACTGTCACTTTTAATATTTCTATGATATTCATACTATTGATCTGAAAGTAATATCTATTCTGTGGCCTTTGATGCTAATATGATCTCATACTATGGCATTCAAAACTAATATACTGGCAGTCCATTGTTGATTAAAATTAATAAATTATTCACATTATATAATCTGAAGCTAAAGCAATTGTACTTACCTTTGTACTGTTATGATATTCATATCATATTGCTGCTCTGTGGTCTTTAATACTATTATAATACCCATACTATAGCATCTAAAGCTAATATAATAGCTCTACTGTGGCCTTTAATATTACTGTGATATCCTAGTATAGCATCTAAAACTAAATACAACTACCTTTTTGCCTTTAATTGTTTTAACATTAATATTGTAGCATCATGTTTTTTTATATTAATGTAATATTCATATTTAACATAAAAAATTAATAGCTTCCCCGAGGCCTTTAATGCTAATATATGTACTATTGCATCTAAAAATAATAAAATTAATCAAATACATGTCCTAGTGCCCTTTATATTAATATGATGTTGATATTATACCATGTAAGAATGACATAATAGCTTCCCTATGGTCTTTAATAATAATGTGATATTCAGGGGCTGGGGTTGTAGCTCAGTAGTAGAGTGTTTGCCTAGCATGTGTGAGGTGCTGGATTCATTCCTCAACACCACATATAAATAAATAAATAAATAAATAAATAAAGTTCATTAAAACCTAAAAATATTAAAAAAATAATAATGTGATATCCATCGATTCCCAGCACCACCGAAAAAAAAATAATGTGATATCCATACTATAGCATGTAAAACAAATGTAAAAGCTGTCTTGTCCTTAATATAGTCTCTGTATTATAGATTCTAAAACTAATATGATGGATGCCCTGTGGTCTTTAATATAAATGAACTATTCATACTATACCATATTAATATATGTATATATATATATATATAATATATGTCCTATGGCCTTTAATACTAATGTGATAACCATATTTTGCCTCTATTACAAATGTAGTAGCTGCCACATGGCCTTTAATAGTAATATGATATCTGTAGGAGCTGGATTTATACCTCAGTGGTAGAGCATTTGCCTTGCACATGTGAGGCACTGGGTTTGATTCTCAGCACCACATAAGATAATAAAATAAAAAAAAGATATTGTGTCCATCTTAAAAAAAGAACACCTTTTAATTTGTTCAGAGTCAAATTAAATGTGTGAGTCAAACTGGAGCTTAGGAAGGTGTGATTGTTAAAACATCATGACCACTAAAGAGATGCTAAATACTTTGCCCAGAGACAATAGGAAAGAAGACTTGAATGCATCTCAGTAATTGGCAAAACCACCCCAGTTTCAGGCTCAAAGATTTAAATTTTCTTTCTTTTTTGTGCCAGAAATTGAACCCAGAGGTACTTAACCACTGAGTCACATCCTCAGCCTTTTAAAATATTTTATTTAGAGACAGGATCTCACTGAGTTGCTCAGGGCCTTGCTAAATTGCTGAGGCTGACTTTGAACTTGCAATCTCAGCGTCCTAAGCTGCTGGGATTAGAATCAGGCACCACCCTGCAGCTGACCCTTGACTAGGACAGGACCTCCTGGGAAGGGGTACCTGCGCAGTGTCCAGAGGTCATCTGGATGGAGGCAGGAAGCCCCTCCTTATTTTCTGTGCTCAGCCCTATGGGGAAAGGTGTCTACTCTCAGTATACTGACCGCCAGCCCCCCTTCCCTTCCACCTATCTGACTTTCTCTTGGATTACTCCAAGCTTGTTCTGTGCTCACTTTGTCAAAGGGCCAGTTGGGCCCAGTGGGCATAGGTGAGACTGTAAAATGAATAAAATAGCTTCCTTTTGGCCTTCAAGAGTAATATGATATGCACTATGGTGTCTAGAAAATATTATAATACCTTCCCTGTGGTCTTTAATACTAATGATATCCATGCTATAGTACCTAAGACTAATAGGTGCCTGTTGTGTTTAATATTAAAGATTTCCATATTATACCTTCCAAAAACTAATATAATAGCTGCTCTGTGACCTGTAATATAAACATAATATCCATACTGTAGCATCTAAAACTAACATAATAGCTACCTGGTAGCCTTTAATATTGAGATAAAATCTGTGGCCTCTGAAATTAATGTAATAGTTGTCAAGTGATGTTTTAATACTGAGAGTGCATACATACTATAGCACCAAAACTGATAATAAAGCAGCCCTGTAGAATTTCATAGTAATACAATAAGTATAACAGAATATAAAACTTTAATATTAATAAAATATACTGTTGATCTAAATCTGATGAAATGGCTGCCTGTAATCTATAATAGCCATATAATATCCACACCAAAGCTTCTAAAACTAGAATAATAGTGCCCTGTGGCCTTTAATGCTAATAGGTATTCATACTACAGTATTTAAAGCTGATACAATAGCTGAATTGTGGTCTTCCATATCAATACAATGTCAATATTATAGCATATTGAACTAATTTAGTAGCTTCCCTATGCCATTTATAGGCCAATATAATATCTAACCTGTTCACTTTAATACTAACATGATATTTGTACTGTAGCGTCTGAAACTGATATAATAGCTAATTTATCATCTAAAAGTAATATAGTAGCTGCCCTGTAATTTTAAAACTATTACAATTTTTATAGTATATCATCAAAATTAATATAATAGCTTCCCAGTGGCTTTTATATTCATATGATATCTGTGCTACAGTATACCCAATACTAATAAAATAGTGGCACTGTGGCTTTAAATACCAATATGATATCCATGCTACTGCAACTCAAGCTAACATAATAGATGATTTATGTCTTTTAATCTTACTATAATATCCATATAATAGCATATATTACATAATAGATGATTTCTGGCTTTAAATATTAATATTATATCTATAATATAGCATCTTAAATTAATATTACATATGTCCTGTGTCCTTAGGACACATATTATATCCATAGTGTTGGATTTAAAACTAGTATAATAGATACCTTGTGGACTTTAATACTATGATATCCATACTTTAGCTCCTAAACTTAATATAGTAGCTGCCTGGGCCCTTTAATATGATATGTAATATGATAAACACATTTTGCTCTTTAAAACTAAAGTAATAACTGCTCTATGGCCTTTAGTGCTAATATAATATACTATGAAAAACTAATGTAATAACTTCCTTGTGTCCTTTAATATTGATAGTATAACATCCAAAACTAATATGATAGCTGCCTTCTAGACTTTAATATCATAATATTCATACTGTGACCTATAAATTTAATACAATAGCTGTCTTGTGGCCTTCATTACTGGTTTGTTATTCATACTATAACATGGAAAACTGATTAAATAACTGTTCTGTGACCTTTAATATTAATATGATTTCCATATTATAGCAAAAAATGATATCGGAGGTCTTTATTACTAATAGATGCAAACTATAATATCTAAAACATGTAAGTAGCTGTGCAATAGAATTTAATACTAAGTGACATCCATGCTAAAGCATGTTAAACTAATAGCTCCCCTTTAGCTTTTCATACTAATATTATAACCTCTAAAACTGATGTAATAGATGTCCTGTGGCCTTTAATATTAATGTTACATCATTCCTATAACCTGTGAAGTCAATTTAATAAGTTTCTTATGAAATTTAATATTCATTTAATATCCATATTATAAATCTAAAACTGATAAATATAAATACGTGATAAATATGTGCTTCATATAAAACTGGTAAATAGGTACTATATTATTAATATGATATTGTATCACCTTAAACTAATATAATATCAGCTTTGTGGCCATTAAACTAATATGATATGTACAGGATAGTATTAAAATCAATATACTGCCATGTTGACTTTAATGCTAACATGATATCCATACTTGAGTATCTAATAGTACATAATTATTGATCTGGAGTGTTTAATTCTAATATGATATTCATATTGGAACATCTGAAACTGATGCAATAGTTGTCCTGTGGCCTTTGATATTTCTATGATATCCATCCTATAGTATCCAAAGCTAATGAAATATATTAGCTACCTTGTGGCCTTTAATATTAATATAATACCCATACTGCAGCTTTTAAAATAATAGATACACTGTGGCCTTAATACCAAATAATTGGTTTGGATATGCTCATGTGTGAGACAATGTAAGGAAGTTTAAAGGTGAAATGATGGGTTACGAGAGCCTTAACCCAAATTAGTAATCCTCTGACAGGAATTAACTGAGTGGAAACTGCAGACGGATAGTGTGTAGCTGGAGGAGGTGGGTCATTGAGGCTGTGCCTTTGGGGTACATATTTGGTGAGCTGAGCTTAGGTTCTCTGCTTCCTGATCACCACTTTCCTTCATCACATTCTTCTGCACCACCTTAAGCCCCAAGGAATAGAGTTGGCCATCTATTGGCTGAGGTCTCTGAAACTGTGAGCCCCTAAATGAACTTTTCCTCCTTTAAAATTGTTCTTGTCAGGTCCTTTGGTCAAAGCAGCAAAAAAGATGACTGAAATAATAACATACATGTCATAGATCTAAAATAAATACAATAGTTGCCCTGATGCCTTTAATGCTAATATGATATTAAGAGTGTAACATCTAAAACTGATATATAATAGTTTCCCTGTGACATTTAATATTAATATAATATTCATTCCATAACATACAAAACTAACATTAGAGCCTCCCTATAGCCTTTTATACTAAAGTAATATCCATATTAGAGCATTTCAAGCTAATATAATATCTTCCCTGTGGCCCTTACAGCTAATGTAATACATACTATTGCATCTAAAATTGATATAATAGCTGCTCTGTATCCTTTAATATCGATAGACATCCTTATTATAGCATCTTAACTTGATATAATAGTTGCTCTTTGGCCTTAATATTTATATGATCCCCATAATAGAATCTAAAACTGATAAAATATTAGCCCTGTGGCCCTTATAGGTAACATGATACCCAAACTATATCTCCTAAAACCAATATAATAGCCAGATTGTGGCATTTAACATTAATATTGTACCCATATTATGCCCTCTAAAACTAATAAATAGCCCTCTTGTCATTTTAAGTAAAATATCCATATGATAGCAATAAACCTTATGATATAGCATATCCATATGATAGCATATAAAGTTAACATAATAGCTGACCTCTGGCATTTAATAGTAATCTGTTGGGCTGGGCATGTGGCTGAAGCAGTAATGCGCTGACCTGGCATGCACAGGGTGCTGGGCTTGATTCTCAGCACCACATAAAATAAAATAATGATGTTGTGTCCACTGAAAACTGAAGAATAAATATTAAAACATTCTCTCCTCTCTCTCTCTCTCTCTCTCCTCTCTCTCCTTCCTCTCTCTCTCTCTCTCTCTCTCTTTAAAAAAATAGTAATCTGTTATCCAAAGTATAGTACCTAAACTAATATAATTCCTTTTACTAATAGGATAGTCATTGCATAGCATGTAAAACTAATATAATAACTGAACTTTGGAGCTTTAATATTAATGTAATATGTATACTACAACATCTCAAAGTACTGAAAGAGCATCCCTGTGCATCCTGTGCATTTGCCATTAATATTTTATCCATACTGTGGCCTGTTAATGGAATATTATAGCTCTTTGTGGCTGTTCATATTAATATCCATTCAATAGCATCTAATGCTAATATAAGAGATGCCCTATGGCCTTTAATACTAATTCAGTATCAATACTGTGACCCCTAATACTAAAATAATAATTCTCCTGTGGCCTTTTAATATTACATAATATTCATTATAGCAATTATATGAATATAATTCCTACCCTATGGCCTTTAGTACTAATATGATATCCATATCATAGCATCTGTTAATGATCAAAAAGCAGTTCTCTTACCTTTGTACTGTTATGATATTCATATTATAGCATCTAAACTAATACAATTGTTCTCTTATGACCTTTAATTCCTATATTTTTACCATAGCATCTAAATGTAGTATAACATCTCTGTAGCTTTTAATACTAATGTAATATTCTTACAATTACATCTAAAAGTGATATAATAGCTATCATGTGGTCTTTAATACTGATATTATATTCATGTTAGATCATTAAAAACTGATAGAGTAGCTTCCCTGTGGCTTTATTAGTAATATGACATTCTTATTACAGCATCTAAAATTGATAGCTGCCTTTAATATTAATATGATATCCATAATATAGTGTCCAAAGCTGATATAATATCTGCAATGTGCATTTCATAGCTAATATGACATTCTTACTAAAGCATTTAAAAACATTATAAGCCAGGCGCAGTGGCACATGCCTGTAATCCCAGTGGTTTGGGAGGCTGAGACAGGAGAATTGTGAGTTCAAAGCCAGCCTCAGCCACTGTGAGTCTTTAAGCAACTCAATGAGACCTTGTTTCTAAACAAACTACAAAATAGGGCTGATGATGTTGCTCAGAGGTCAAGTGCCCCTGAGTTCAATCCCTGACAAATAAATAAAAAAGTAAATAAATAAATAAATAAATGAAATATAATAGCTGCATAATGTTATTTAATACTAGTATTATATCTATACTATAGTATTGAAAATTAACATTATAGCTTCTCTGTGGCCTTTTGTATTAATGTAACCATAGCATTGTATTGAAAACTGATATAATAGCAGCCCTGTGTCTTTTAATTGTATCGTAATATACATGTGGCATCTAAAACTGATACAAGAGCTGTCTTATTGCCTTTAATACTAATATAATATCTGTATTGTAGCATCTGAAAATAATTTAAAAAACTACACAGTGGTGTTTCATGCTAATATGATATCCCTAGTGTAGAATCCTTACTAAAACAATAGGTGCCTTATAGCCTCTAATACTTATTATATTCATAGTATGCCTTCTGAAATTGATTTAATAGCTGCACTGTCACTTTTAATATTTCTATGATATTCATACTATTGATCTGGAAGTAATATCTATTCTGTGGCCTTTGGTGCTAATATGATATCATACTATGGCATTCAAAACTAATATACTGGCAGTCCATTGTTGATTAAAATTAATATATTATTCACATTATTTAATCTAAAGCTAAAGCAATTGCATCCCTGTGGTCTTTAATACTATTATAATACCCATACTATAGCATCTACAGCTAATATAATAGCTATACCATGGCCTTTAATATTACTGTGCATCAAAACCTAAAAATATTAAAATTAATAATAATGTGATATCCATACTATAGCATGTAAAACAAATTTAATAGCTATTTTGTCCTTAATATACTGTTGATATTATAGATTCTAAAACTCATATGATAGATGCCCTGTGGTCTTTAATATAAATGAAGTACTCATACTATACCATATTAATATATATAATATATGTCCTATAGCCTTTAATACTAATGTGATAACCATATTTTGCATCTATTACAAATGTAGTAGCTGCCACATGGAATTTAATAGTAATATGATATCGGTAGGAGCTGGATTTATACCTCAGTGGTAGAGCATTTGCCTTGCACATGTGAGGCAATGGGTTTGATTTTCAGCACCACATAAGATAATAAAATAAAAAAAAGATATTGTGTCCATCTTAAAAAAAAAGAACACCTTTTAATTTGTTCAGAGTCAAATCAAATGTGTGAGTCAAACTGGAGCTTAGGAAGGTGTGATTGTTAAAACATCATGACCACTAAAGAGTTGCTAAATACTTTGCCCAGAGACAGTAGGAAAGAAGACTTGAATGCATCTCAGGAATTGGCAAAACCACCCCAGTTTCAGGCTGAATGATTTAATTTTTCTTTCTTTTTTTGTACCAGGAATTGAACACAGAGGTACTTAACCACTGAGTCACATCCTCAGCCTTTTAAAATATTTTATTTAGATACAGGATCTCACTGAGTTGCTCAGGGCCTTGCTAAATTGCTGAGGCTGACTTTGAACTTGCAATCATCTTGCCTCAGCCTACTAAGCTGCTGGGATTATATTCAGGGACCATCTTGCCTTGCTCAAAGTTTTAAAAATAAAAATTCCTTTGAGAAGAGACCAGTGAGGCACCATGAATGAAGAGAGGGGTCTAAGAGGTTATTTCACCATGCTTAGCTGCCCAGGCACTCAGCAGTTGCTATAGCCATGGTCTTAGGAGGTTTGTCTACTGCTCGAGATGTTGGCAGATCTTGGTATCAACTACATGGTGCTGTTTTTTTAGGTTTGCAAGACATTGGCATTAGGGGTTCATGGAGGCTCCCACTGGGATTTCAAAGGAAAACCTGGAAGGTCAGGAAAAATGTATTAGAGTTGCAATACCAGCAGGCAGTTCCTGAGAGGATGAAGAAAACTATAGTGGGTACTCCTGAGATTAAGAGATGCTAGTAATATGGATCATTTTCCAAGGAAACCCATAGGAATTGAACAGACACAAGTCAAGCTAGGCCATGTGGACCGCTATTAACAAAGCCATAGGAATGGAGATGCACAAGTCCTTTGGAGAGAACATCACAATGTTATTTGCCCAAAATATGCTTGATGTGGAACAACAGATCTTGTTTGCCCAGCTGGATTTTGGTCTTGTTTTGGTCCCATCTCTTCTTTCTATGCCCCTATTTATCACTTGTAGAATGGAAATGTCTAATCCATGCCATTATATATTGGATTATATAGCTTGCTTTGATTGTTATGGGGTCTCATGCTGATTTTTCCTTAAGTTTCAGAAGAGGTTTTGGACTTAGACTTTTGGGGAATACTGGAACTGTTAAGAACATGTGGACTCCTGGATATGAACTCAATGTATTTTGCATCCTGAGATGGACATGAACTTTTGGGGGCCAAGGGCAGAATATTATGGTTTAGATATGAAGTATTACTCTAAAACTCATGTGTGAGAAAAGGTAAGAAAGATTTAAGGGTGAAATTATTTAGTTATGAGAGCCTTAACCTAGTGAGTGCATTAATCCACTGATAGTGTTTAACTGGATGTTAACTGTAGGAAGGTAGTGTGTAGCTGGAGAAGGTGGGTCACTGGGGGCATTTCTTTGGAGTATATATTTGTCTCTGGTGAGCAGAACTCTCTATCTGCTTTCTCTTTGCCATGTTCTGATTTGCTTCCTACCTCTATACCATTTGGGCAAGAGCTGTGGAGTTGGTCTTCTATGGACTGAGACCTGGAAAATATAAGTGTCAAATAAAATTTTAATTCTCTAAAAATTGTTCTTGTCAGGAATTTTAGACACAATGGCAAAAAGCTTACTAAAACAATACTGTACTATCTATAAATAATATAATAGTGGCCCTTTGTCCTCTTATGTCAGTAATATAGCATCTAAAATTAATAGTTACCCTGTGGCATTTAATCATTATGATATAAATACTATAGCATCCGAAACTAAGATAATACCTGCAATGGCCTTTAATACTACTATGATATCCATAATATTGCAAGTAAAACTAATATTATAGCTTCTCTGTGTCCTCTGATATTAATGTAATATCAATAATGTGGTCACAGGGTAGGTATCATATTACTTTTATAGATAACTGTATGGATATTAATATTAAATGTAAGGAAAAAAAAGAGACATAGAAGATGTAGAGTCAGAATGACAGAATGGCAGAATGGCCAAGCTGCCAGCTTTATTTATATCAATAGGTTGCATTAGGTCATTGGCATCAGTAATATACTATTGTTTATTGTGTCATTTGGAAGGTTATAGAGTTAGCATCGTTATGCAGCTTATTCCTCAATTACATTCTACAAGTACAATATGCAATGTTAGAAGCTTTGTGTAGCTATCAATAAAGTTTGTTGTTTACAGTTACTGTTAGGTGGACAGGTCCAGGAGCATGGAAGCTTGGTGAAACATTTTTATTGTATAACAAGAGTGTTTCTTTATTCCCAGGAGCTGTGTGCCTGAGATCAAGGCCAAAGCTGATAAGACTCCAGCACAAAGCCTTCTAATGCAGGACATTGCTATAGCAGGTAGGCATCCCGTGTCTTTGCACAGAAGTTTTCCTAGCATCCAGGCATTTCTCGACTTGGCACAGAAACTTCCTAGCCACCAAGCATGCCACATTTATGAAGCCATCAGAGACCCCAGTCCCAAACACAGAACCCTTGTGGGCCAAAGGGAAGCTTTAAGGCCAAAGGAAAGCTGTTATATCAGTTTTACATGCTATAATGTGGATATAATATTAGTTTTAAAACTGAAGAGCTGCCTGTGACCTTTTAATACAAACATGTCATCCATACTATGAAATTGTAATGGATATAATAGCTCCCCTGTGAACTTTATAACTAATATGGTATCCATATTAAGGCATCAAAAATTGACATAGTAGCTGAAATGTGTAATTTAGTGTTAATATTATATCCATACTGTGGACCTAAAACTAATCACATACCTTTTCTGTGGTCTTTCATATTAATACAATATCCATATTATAGCGTCTAAAACTAATATAATAGCTGCCCTGTAGCTTTTAGAACTAATATGATATCCAAATTATAACATTTGCCAAGGACCGTTAATATTAATATGATATTGATAAACTAGCATCTAAAACTAATAAAATATTTGCCTGTGACCTTTAATACTAATATGATATTCACATATACCATCAAAAGCAATACATGAACTTGCCTATGGCCTTAAATATTAATATAATATTCATACGGTGATATAAAAAACTAATATAATAGCTATCCTGTGAATTTTTAAAAATATTGTTTTAGTTGTTGATGGACAAAATACCTTTACTTTATTTATGTTTTTAATGTGGTGCTGAGGATTGAACTCAGTGCCTCACATGTGCTAGGCAGGCTCTCTACAAATGAGCCACAACCCCAGACCAACTACCCTGTGACTTTTAATAATAATATAATATCCATAACTTTTAATAATAATATAACCCATAAAACTAATATTGTAAATTCCCTGTGTATTATATTAATATAATCATTATATTATCATTACATTATTATTATTGATTATATCAATATAACATCCTTCCTATAGTATCTAAAACTGAATAGCTCTTCTATGGCCTTTAATACTAATAAAACATCCATACTATAGCTATTAAAAGTGGCATAATAGTTTTCTTGCAGCTTTTAATAGTATATTAACATGATATCCATACTCTACCATCTAAATATAACAAAATAGCTTCCCTGGAGTCTTTAATAATAATGTAATATAGTACTACAGCATCTAAAACAAATAGAATAGCTACTATCTTATGGCCTTACATACTATCTGATTTATATTATTAGAGAATACTGACAAAATAGCTGCACTGTGAATCTTTAACACAAACATGTTAGCCACATAATGGCATTAAAACTGATACAACAGCTGTCCTGTGACCTTTACTACTAACTTTATCCATATGATAGCTTTGAAAATTGATATATCACCTGCCTGTGGATTTAGTGTTAATATTTTATCCTTACTATGGCATCTAAAACTAATTTAATAGGTTTCCTGTGGATTTTAGTACTAATATAATATTAATTATATAGAATCTAAATCTAATGCAATATCTGCCTTGTGATCTTTAATACTAATAAGATATCTATACAATAGAACCTAAAATTAACATTATAGGTGTCCTGTGGCCTTAAATACTGATATGATATTCATATTATAGCATCAAAATTGAATATAGTAACTGCCTGTGCTTTTTAATTCTAATATGATATGCATATTATTGGATCAAAACCTAAGATAATGGATGCCATGAAGCTTTTAATAAGATATTCATATTATAGTATGTGAAATGAATAGCTGCACTGCCTCCTTTATTACTAATATAATACTCATCCTTAAGCATCTAAATCTGATATAATAATTGTCTTGTGGCCTTTATTACTAATATAATATATAATAATATCTAATTACTACTAATATAATATCTATAAAATAGTGTATAACTGCAATGTAATAGCTGCAAAGTGGCTTTTATTATTAACTCAAACTCCATTCTATAACTCCTTAAACTAATAGCTTGTTGTGGCCATTAATATTTATAAAAGAAGTATCCTGTGGCTTCTAGTACTAATATGATAGGTAGCCTTGAATATTAATATCCATATTATGAACTAAAAAAAAAATACTAGCTGCCCTGTGATCTTCAATATTAATATATAAACTGTACTATAGCATATAAAACTAATATCATAGCTGCTTTGTGGTCTCTAAGATGATATCCAAAGTATATCATTTGAAGCTTACATAATTGTTGCCCTTTGGCATTTAATATTAATAGTATATCCATAACAGAACATCTAGAACTAATATACCTTTAATACTAATACTGTATTTCCATTGGTATTAAAGATCACATTATGTATGTTATATTAATATTGAAGGCCACAGTTCAGCTATTCTATTGGTATTAAATGTGACTGGGTGGGTGTGAATATACTAATATTTATGACCTCTAATACTTACATACAATCCAAAATATAGCATTGGAAACAGACATAATAGTTTCCCTATGGCCTTTAATATTAATATAATGTACATATCAGAGTATCTGAAACTGATATAATGACTACCCTGTGCCTTTAGTATTAATATGATATTCACACTATATCATTTAAAGGTAATGTAATAGCTGCTCAGTGTTTTCCAATACTAACATGATATTCACATCATATCATCTAAAACCGACATAACCACTGCCTTGTGCCTTGAATACTAATACAATATTCATGCTATACCCAATAAAATAATGGCTACCCTTCAGCCTTTCATAATAATATGATGTGAGGATATTAGCATCTAAAATTGATAATAGCTGCACCATGGCCTTTAATATTGATATAACATCCATACTTGACTTATGAAACTAAAATAATAGCTGTCCTTTGTTCTTTTAATACAAACACAGAATCCATACTGTAGTATCTAAAATTGATATAAGAAATAATAGCAGCTTTGTGGCCTTTATAACTAATATGATTTCCATACTATAGTATCTAAAATTAATATAATTGCTGCTCTGAAGAATTTAAGATTAAAACAACGTGCAAACTGTAGCACCTAATACTACTTGCTGTCCTGTGTACTTTAACACCAATATGGTATCCCATATTATAGAATCAAATATTATACATTAAGTGTACTGTGATTTTAATAGTTATATATTCATACTGTAGCAACTAAAGCTGATATAATATATGCCCTGTGATGTTGAATAATTATGCAATAGCCATGCTGTCCATACTAAATTCTCTTAAACTAATATAATGGTGAGTCTCTGGCCTTTAATACTTGTAAAAACATGTACACTTTAGCATGTCAAAGTGTTCAAATAGCTGCTCTCTGGCCTTTAATATTAATGTAATATCCATATTACAGAATCTAAGGCTAATAAGATAGATGAACTTTTTGTGAAATATATATGTATATATTATATATTAACATATAATAATATAGTAATACATTGATGTATTTATTAATATTTTAATATATTTTATATATTAATTAAAGGTTAATATAACATTAACCTTTTAATGTGAAATATATGCACACATATATTTTTCAGTCTCTGAAACAAATGTAATATATTCTCTGAGTCCTTATTACTAATATCCACAGTGCAGCATCTGACATCTGATATATTAGTTGCACTATGGCCATTAATATTAATATGATATCCATGCTACAGCATCAAAAGTTTAAAAAAAAGTTGACTTTTGGCCTTCAATACTAACATAATATGTATACTATAGCATCTTAAACTACTATGAGAGCCATCCTGTTGCCTTTACTACTATATCCATAATCTGGCTTCTAAAACTGATGTAATAGCAGCCCTATGTCCTTTAGTATTAATGTAACATATTTCCTACATCAAAACTTGAAAAATAGCTACCCTGAAACTTCAGTATTACTATAATATCCATACTATTGCATCTAAAACTGCCCTGTGTAGCATCTAAAACTGATGTAACAGTTGTCCAGTTGCCTTTGGTATTAATATAACATTCATACTAGTGCATCTGCAACAAATTTAGGAGCTGTCCTGTCTTTTAATAATATTTTATTCATACTATAGCATCAGAACTGATATTATAATTGCTCTATGGTCTTTCATATTAATGTGATAATCATACTCTTGCATTGAAAACCGATACCATAACTATCCTCTAGCTTTTAATTTAATGTGATATATATCATTTAAAATCAATATAGTAGCTGCCCTGTGGCATTTAATACTAACATCATATTCATATTGTAGCATCAAAAATGGATGTAAGAGCTGCTCTGTGGTCTTTTATACTAATATGATATCCATAGTGTAACATATAACACTAGCATACTAGCTGTCATTTGTCCTTATTAGTAGCATGTTATCCACATGTGGCATCTAAAGCTAATAAAATAGCTTCCCTGTAGCCTTGAAGACTATTATGATATCCACACTATAGCTTCTAAAGCTAATATATTATCTTCCTTGTGGCCCTTAATGCTTATATAATATACATATTACAGCCTCTAAAGCCAATGTGATAAACATCCTTTGGCTTTTAATATTAATATAATATCCATACTTTGGTCACAAGACTGAAATAATAACTGCCCTGTGGTCTTTAATATTAACATAATATGCATAATTTGGCCTCTAAAACTAAGATATTAGCTGCCCTGTGGTCTCTAATATTAATATAATACATATACTGTGGCCTATTTTATAATATAATGGCTGTCCTGTGACCTCTAGGACAAATATGATATCTATAACATAGTATTCAAAACTAACAAAATAGCTGGCCCATAGTGATTATAATAAATATATTACATGTATTATAGATTCCAAAAGTAATACAATTGCTGACCTGTGGAACTTTGTACTAATATGATATCTATTGTGTACAATCTAAAACTAATATAATTGCAACAATGTGGCTTTTTATATTAATATAATATCCATACTAAAGTATATAGCTTTCCAGTGGCAATTGTAATTTATACAATATAGGTATTATACATTTTAAAACTAATGTAACAGGTGCTCTTTGACTTTACTTTTAATATCCATACTATAGCATCTAAAATTCATATAATGACTGACCTGTGACCATTAGTACTAACATGATATCAATACAACAGCATTGAAACTGATATATTAATGTTCTGTAGCTTTTAATATTAACCTAACATCTTTAATATAGCATTTAATGCTCATATGATAGTTGCCCCATGGCCTCTAATATTAATATGATATAGATACTATAGGAACTAATTAATTTAATAACTGACCTGTTTCCTTTTTTATTAATATAGTACCTATACTGTGACCTCAAAAAGTAATTTAATTCCTATTGTATGTCATTTAACATTAATATAGTAGCCACAGTGTTGCCTTTGGAAATAATGTAATAAATTCATTTCTTGCTTGCATAATACACACAATATAGTATCTAAAATTAATACATAGCTGCAGTGAGGCCTTGAGTACTCATGTAATATCAATACCGTGGCATCATCAATTAACTATTTGCCCTACAATCAATATTACTTGCTCTCTGGCAAGTAATATAAATATTCATTGTATGCTATCTAAAATTAATTTAATAGCTACTGTGTTTTCTTTACTATTACTGTGACATCCTACTAGAGTATATAAAACTAAATAATAATTGGTGCACTTTGGCCTTTAGGATAGTGTAGCTTCTGATACTAATATATTAACTACCCTGTGGTCTTTAATGTTAACATTGGAAATTACAAAATATCCTTGGCTTTTAATTCCAGCATCTGAAATATAATATAATAGCTGCTCTGTGGTCTTTCATTTTGATATAATAGTCATATTATAGTGTCTAAACCAGATATAATAAGTGGCTTGTGACATTTAATAATAATGTGATACCATATAGTAGCATACAAAACTGATATATGCCTTGTGACTTTTATACTAATGTAACATCTTTATTTTTTTTAATTTTTTTAAATATTTATTTTTTTAGGTGTAGATGGACACACATGCCTTTATTTTTTTAAAGAGAGAGAGAATTTTTTATTATTTATTTTTTATTTTATTTTTTTAGAGAGAGAGAGAGAGAGAGAATTTTAATATTTATTTTTTAGTTCTCGGCGGACACAACATCTTTGTTGGTATGTGGTGCTGAGGATCGAACTCGGGCCGCACGCATACCAGGCGAGCGCACTACCTCTTAAGCCACATCCCCAGCCCCATGTAACATCTTTAGTATGATATCTAATACAACTTGGGCCAGCAACAGAGACCGGGGGGTGCTTTCCAGGGAACCCCAGCTTGGAATGAGAAACTCCAAAGTGCCACCAGGAAAGACACCCTGCCCTTGAGGCTCAGGGGGGTGAGAGGACGGGCACACATGCAAAATAGTAGACGTTCCCCACCCTCTGCCACACCACTATTCTTGCTATTCTTCATCTGCTTTTCCTGTGCACAACATTAGCTCAAGAGGATGCCGAGATCTGCCTTCTGTCCATCATGAGCACCTCCGCCAAGGTGAGTGCAGGCTTCCAACTTGCTGGGTCCTCTAAGAGCAGGCAGGCCAGGAATAAGGGTTGGAAATAGGGTAAAGGTAAGAGTAAAGGTTAGGGTTAAAGTTTAGGGGTAAGAGGTTAGGGGTTAGAGGTTAGGAGTTAGAAGTTAGAATTTACAGTTTAGGGTTAAGGTTTAGGGTTTAGGTTTAGGGTTTAGGGTTGGGGTTAGGGTTAAGGTTAGGGATAGGGTCAGGGTCAGGGTCAGGGTTAGGGGTTAGGGTCGGGGTCGGAGTCGGGGTCGGGGTTAGGGGCAGGGGCAGGGTTTAGGGTTTAGGGTTTAGAGGTTAGGGTTAGGGTTAGGGTTAGGGTTAGTTAGGGTTAGGGTTAGGGTTAGGGTTAGTTAGGGTTAGGGTTAGGGTTAGGTTTAGGGTTAGGGTTAGGGTTAGGGTTTAGGGTTTAGGGTTAAGGTTTAGGGTTTAGGGTTTAGGGTTTAGGGTTAGGGTTAGGGTTTGGGTTAGGGTTCGGGTTTTAGGGTTAGGGTTAGGGTTAGAATTAGGGCTAGGGCTAGGGCTAGGGCTAGGGCTAGGGCTAGGGCTATTGATGTATTGTCATTGGTACCCTCTCCTAGTGAGTACTTGAATATCTTTACTGTGCCTTTTCCCCATCATAGCATGAGAATACTTACCTAGTGATGTACTGTCATAGATACTCTTACCTGGTGTGTTCTTGAACATTTTTACTGTGCCTTTTTCCCATCATGGGAATACTACCCTAGTGATGTACTTCATAGGTACTCTTACCTGGTGTGTACTTGAACATCTTTACTGTGCCTTTTTCCCATCAAAGCATGGGAATACTAACCTAGTGATGTACTGTCATAGGTACTCTCACCTGGTGTGTACTTGAACATCTTTACTGTGCCTTTTCCCCATCATAGCATGGGAATACTAACCTAGTAATATACTGTCATAGGTACTCTCACCTGGTGTGTACTTGAACATCTTTACGGTGTCTTTTCCCATCATAGCATGGGAATACTACCCTAGATGATGTACTGTCATAGGTACCCTCACTTGGTGTGTACTTGAACATCTTTACTGTGGCTTTTCCCCATGATAGAATGGGAATACTAACCTAGATGATGTACTATCATAGGTACTCTCACCTGGTGTGTACTTGAATGTCTTTACTGTGCCTTTTCCCCATATGGGTTACTACCCTAGCGATGTACTGTCATAGGTACTCTCACCTGGTGTGTACTTGAACATCTTTACTGTGCCTTTTGTCCATCATAGCATGGGAATACTAACCTAGTGATGTACTGTCATAGGTACTCTCACCTGGTGTGTACTTGAACATCTTTACTGTGCCTTTTCCCCATCATGGGAATACTAACCTAGATGATGTACTGTCATAGGTACTCTCACCTGGTGTGTACTTGAACATCTTTACTGTGCCTTTTGTCCATTATAGCATGGGAATACTAACCTAGTGATGTACTGTCATAGGTACCCTCACCTAGTGAGTACTTGAATATCTTTACTGTGCCTTTTCCCCATCATGGAAATACTAACCTAGTAATGTACTGTCATAGGTACTCTCACCTGGTGTGTACTTGAACATCTTTACTGTGCCTTTTCCCCATCATAGCATGGGAATACTAACCTAGTAATATACTGTCATAGGTACTCTCACCTGGTGTGTACTTGAACATCTTTACTCTTCCTTTTCCCCATCATGGGAATACTAACCGATTGATGTACTGTCATAGGTACTCTCACCTGGTGAGTACTTGAATATCTTTACTGTGCCTTTTCCCCATCATAGCATGAGAATACTTACCTAGTGATGTACTGTCATAGGTACTCTCACCTGGTGTGTACTTGAACAACTTTACTGTGCCTTTTGTCCATCATAGCATGGGAATACTAACCTAGTGATGTACTGTCATAGGTACCCTCACCTAGTGAGTACTTGAAAATCTTTACTGTGCCTTTTGCCCATCATGGGAATACTAACCTAGTAATGTACTGTCATAGGTACTCTCACCTGGTGTGTACTTGAACATCGTTACTGTGCCTTTTCCCCATCATGGGAATACTAACCTAGATGATGTACTGTCATAGGTACTCTCACCTGGTGTGTACTTGAACATCTTTACTGTTACTTTTCCCCATCATGGGAATACTACCCTAGTGATGTACTGTCATAGGTACTCTCACCTGGTGTGTACTTGAACATCTTTACTGTGCCTTTTTCCCATCACAGCATGGGAATACTAACCTAGTGATGTACTGTCATAGGTACTCTCACCTGGTGTGTACTTGAACATCTTTATGGTGTCTTTCCCCATCATTGCATGGGAATACTACCCTGGATGATGTACTGTCATAGGTACTCTCACCTGGTGTGTACTTTACCATTTTTACTGTGCCTGTCCCCATCATAGCATGGGAATACTAATCTAGATGATGTACTGTCATAGGTACCCTCACCTGGTGAGTACTTGAACATCTTTACTGTGCCTTTTCCCCATCATAGCATGAAAATACTAACCTAGTGATGTACTGTCATAGGTACCCTCACCTGGTGTGTACTTGAACATCTGTTCTGTGCCTTTTCCCCATCATGGGAATACTAACCTAGTGATGTACTGTCATAGGTACTCTTACCTGGTGTGTACTTGAAAATTTAACTGTGCCTTTTCCCCATCATGGGAATAATAACCTAGTGATGTACTTCATAGGTACTTTCACCTGGTGTGTACTTGAACATCTTTACTATGCCTTTTCCCCATTATAGCATGGGAATACTAACCTAGTGATGTACTTCATAGGTACTCTCACCTGGTGTGTACTTGAACATCTTTACTGTGCCTTTTCCCCATCATAGCATGGGAATAATAACCTAGTAATGTACTGTCATAGGTACCCTCACCTGGTGTGTACTTTAACATCTTTACTGTGCCTGTTCCCCATCATAGCATGGGAATACTAACCTAGTGATGTACTGTCATAGGTAGTCTCACCTGGTGTGTACTTGAATATCTTTACTGTGCCTTTCCTCATCATAGCATGGGAATACTAACCTAGTAATGTACTGTCATAGGTACCCTCACCTGGTGAGTACTTGAACATCTTTACTGTGCCTTTTCCCCATCATATCATGAAAATTCTAACCTAGTAATGTACTGTCATAGGTACCCTCACCTGGTGTATACTTGAACATCTGTACTGTGCCTTTTCCCCATCATGGGAATACTAACCTAGTAATGTACTGTCATAGGTACACTCACCTGGTGAGTACTTGAATATCTTTACTGTGCCTTTTCCCCATTATAGCATGGGAATACTAACCTAGTGATGTACTGTCATAGGTACTCTTATCTGGTGTGTACTTGAAAATTTTACTGTGCCTTTGACCCATTATGGGAATACTAACCTAGTGATGTATTTCATAGGTACTTTCACCTGGTGTGTACTTGAACATCTTTACTATGCCTTTCCTCCATCATAGCATGGGAATAATAACCTAGTGATGTACTTCATAGGTACTCTCACCTGGTGTGTACTTGAACATCTTTACTGTGCCTTATCCCCATCATAGCATTGGAATACTAACCTAGTAATGTACTGTAATAGGTACTCTAACCTGGTGTGTACTTGAACATCTTTATTGTGCCTTTTCCCCATCATGGGAATACTAACCTAGATGATGTACTGTCATAGGTACCCTCACCTGGTGTGTACTTGAACATCTTTACTGTGCATTTCCCCATCATACCATGGGAATACTAACCTAGTGTTGTATTGTCATAGGTACCCTCACCTAGTGAGTACTTGAATATCTTTACTGTGCCTTTTCCGCATCATTGGAATACTAACGTAGTAATGTACTGTCATAGGTACTCTCACCTGGTGTGTACTTGAACATCTTTATTGTGCCTTTTCCCCATCATGGGAATACTAACCTAGATGATGTACTGTCATAGGTACCCTCACCTGGTGTGTACTTGAACATCTTTACTGTGCATTTTCCCCATCATAGCATGGGAATACTAACCTAGTGATGTACTGTCATAGGTACTCGTACCTGGTGTGTACTTGAAAATTTTACTGTGCCTTTTCCCCATCATGGGAATACTAACCTAGTGATGAACTTCATAGGTACTTTCACCTGGTGTGTACTTGAACATATTTACTATGCCTTTTCCCCATTATAGCATGGAAATACTAACCTAGTGATGTACTTCATAGGTACTCTCACCTGGTGTGTACTTGAACATCTTTACTGTGCCTTTTCCCCATCATAGCATGGGAATACTAACCTAGTAATGTACTGTCATAGGTACACTCACCTGGTGTGTACTTGAACATCTTTACTGTGCCTTTTCCCATGATAGCATGAGAATACTAACCTAGATGATGTACTGTATAGGTACCCTCACCTGGTGTGTACTTGAACATCTTTACTGTGCCTTTTCCCCATCATAGCATGGGAATACTAACCTAGATAATGTACTGTCATAGGTACTCTCACCTGGTGTGTACTTGAATATCTTTACTGTGCCTTTTCCCCATCATGGGAATACTAACCTAGTGATGTACTGTCATAGGTACCCTCACCTGGTGAGTACTTGAATATCTTTACTGTGCCTTTTCCCCATCATAGCATGGGAATACTAACCTAGTGATGTACTGTAATAGGTACCCTCACCTGGTGTGTACTTGAACATCTTTACTGTGCCTTTTCCCCATCATAGCATGGGAATACTAACCTAGATGATGTTCTATCATAGGTACTCTCACCTGGTGTGTACTTGAACATCTTTCCTGTGCTTTTCCCCATCATGGCATGGGAATACTAACCTAGTGATGTACTTCATAAATACTTTCACCTTGTGTGTACTTGAACATCTTTACTGTGCCTTTTCCCCATCATAGCATGGGAATACTAACGTAGATGATGTACTGTCATAGGTACCCTCACCTGGTGTGTACTTGAACATCTTTACTGTGCCTTTTCCCCATAATAGCATGGGAATACTAACCTAGATGATGTACTATCATAGGTACTCTCACCTGGTGTGTACTTGAATATCTTTACTGTGCCTTTTCCTCATCATGGGAATACTACCCTAGCGATGTACTGTCATAGGTACTCTCACCTGGTGTGTACTTGAACATCTTTACTGTGCCTTTTCCCCATCATAAGAATACTAACCTAGTGATGTACTGTCATAGGTACTCTAACCTGGTGTGTACTTGAACATCTTTACTGTGCCTTTTTCCCATCATAGCATGGAAATACCAACCTGGTGATGTATTGTCATAGGTACCCTCACCTAGTGAGTACTTGAATATCTTTACTGTGCCTTTTCTTCATCATGGGAATACTAACCTAGTGATGTACTGTCATAGTTACTCCCACCTGGTGAGTACTTGAATATTATTACTGTGCCCTTTTTCCATCATAGGATGGGAATACTAACCTAGATGATGTACTCTCATAAGTGCTCTCACCTGGTGAGTACTTGAATATCTTTACTGTGCCTTTTCCCCATCATTGCATGAAAATACTAACCTAGTGATGTACTGTCATAGGTACTCTCACCTGGTGAGTACTTGAATATCTTTACTGTGCCTTTTTCCCATCATAGCATGGGAATACTAACCTAGTGATGTACTTCATAGGTACTCTCACCTGGTGTGTACTTGAATATATTTACTGTGCCTTTTCCCCATCATAGGAATACTAAACTGGTGATGTACTGTCATAGGTACTCTCACCTGGTGTGTACTTGAACATGTTTACTGTGCCTTTTCCCCATCATAGCATGGAAATACTAACCTAGTGATGTATTGTCATAGGTACCCTCACCTAGTGAGTACTTGAATATCTTTACTGTGCCTTTTCCCCATCATGGGAATACTAACCTAGTGATGTACTGTCATAGGTACCCTCACCTGGTGAGTACTTGAATATCTTTACTGTGCCTTTTCCCCATCATAGCATGGGAATACTAACCTAGTGATGTACTGTCATAGGTACCCTCACCTGGTGAGTACTTGAATATCTTTACTGTGCCATTTCGCCATCATAGGATGGGAATACTAACCTAGTGATGTACTGTCATAGGTACCCTCACCTGTGTTCTTGAACATCTTTACTGTGCCTTTTCCCCATCATAGGAATGCTAACGTAGATGATTTACTCTCATAGGTACCCTCACCCGGTGTGTACTTGAATATCTTTACTGTGCCTTTTCCCCATCATAGGATGGGAATACTAACCTAGAGATGTACTGTCATAGGTACCCTCACCAGGTGTGTACTTGAACATCTTTACTGTGCCGTTTCCCCATCATAGCATGGGAATACTAACCTATATGATGTACTATTATAGGTACCCTCACCCGGTGTGTACTTGAACATCTTTACTGTGCCTTTTCCCCATCATGGGAATACTAACCTAGTGATGTACTGTCATAGGTACCCTCACCTGGTGTGTACTTGAACATGTATACTGTGCCTTTTCCCCATCATAGCATGGGAATACTAACCCAGTGATGTACTATCATAGGTACTCTCACCTGGTGTGTACTTGAATATCGTTACTGTGCCTTTTCCCCATCATGGAAATACTACCCTAGTAATGTACTGTCATAGGTACTCTCACCTGGTGTGTACTTGAACATCTTTACTGTGCCTTTTCCGTATCATAGCATAAGAATACACACCTAGTTATGTATTTTCATAGGTATCCTCACCTGGTGAGTACTTGAATATCTTTACTGTGCGTTTTCTTCATCATAGCATGGGAATACTAACCTAGTGATGTATTGTCATAGGTACCCTCACCTAGGGAGTACTTGAATATTTTTACTGTGCCTTTTCCCCATCATGGGAATACTAACCTAGTGATGTACTGTCATAGGTACCACCACCTGGTGAGTACTTGAATATCATTAATGTGCCTTTTCCCCATCATAGCATTGGAATACTAACCTAGTGATGTACTGTCATAGGTACCCTCACCTGGTGAGTACTTGAACATCTTTACTGTGCCTTTTCCCCATCATAGGATGGGAATACTATCGTAGTGATGTACTGTCATAGGTAGCCTCACCTGGTGTGTACTTGAATATTTTTACTGTGCCTTTTCCCCATCATAGCATGGGAATACTAACCTAGTGATGTACTTCATAGGTACTCTCCAGTGGTGTGTACTTGAATATCTTTACTGTGCCTTTTCACCATCATGGGAATACTAACCTAGATGATGTACTGTCATAGGTGCCCTCACCTGGTGTGTACTTGAACATCTTTACTGTGCCTTTTCCCCATCATAGGATGGGAATACTAACCTAGTGATGTACTGTCATAGGTACTCTCACCTGGCGAGTACTTGAACATCTTTACTGTGCCTTTTACCCATCATAGCATGGGAATACTAACCTAGTGATGTACTTCTTAGGTACTCTCACGTGGTGTGTACTTGAATATCTTTACTGTGTCTTTTCCCCATCATGTGAATACTAACCTAGATAATGTACTGTCATAGGTACCCTCACCTGGTGTGTACTTGAACATCTTTACTGTGCCTTTTACCCATCATAGCATGGGAATACTAACCTAGTGTTGTGCTTCATAGGTACCCTCACCTGGCGAGTACTTGAACATCTTTACTGTGCCTTTTACCCATCATAGCATGGGAATACTAACCTAGTGTTGTGCTTCATAGGTACCCTCACCTGCCGAGTACTTGAACATCTTTACTGTGCCTTTTACCCATCATAGCATGGGAATACTAACCTAGTGATGTACTTCTTAGGTACTCTCACGTGGTGTGTACTTGAATATATTTACTGTGTCTTTTCCCCATCATGTGAATACTAACCTAGATGATGTACTGTCATAGGTACCCTCACGTGGTGTGTACTTGAACATCTTTACTCTGCCTTTTTTTCATCATGGGAATACTAACCTAGTGATGTACTGGCATAGGTACTCTCACCTGGTGTGTACTTGAACATCTTTACTGTGTCTTTTCCCCATCATGGGAATACTAACCTAGTGATGTACTGTCATAGGTACCCTCACCTGGTGTGTACTTGAACATCTTTACTGTGCCTTTTCCCCATCATTGGAATACTAACCTAGTGATGTACTGTCATAGGTACTCTCACCTGGTGTGTACTTGAACATCATTATGTGCCTTTTCCCCATCATGGGAATACTACCCTAGTGATGTACTGTCATACGTACTCTCACCTGGTGTGTACTTGAAAATCTTTACTGTGCCCTTTTCCCATCATAGCATAAGAATACTAACCTAGTGATGTATTGTCATAGGTACCCTCACCTAGTGAGTACTTGAATATCGTTACTGTGCCTTTTCCCCATCATGGGAGTACTAACCCAGTAATGTACTGTCATAGGTAGTCTCACCTGGTGTGTACTTGAACATCTTTACTGTGCCTTTTCCTGATCATACCATTGGAATACTAACCTAGATGATGTACTGTCATAGGTGAGGACTTGAACATCTTTACTGTGCCTTTTCCCCATCATGGGAATACTAACCTAGTGATGTACTGGTATAGGTACCCTTACCTGGTGTGTACTTGAACATCTTTACTTTGCCTTTACCATCATAGCATGGGAATACTAACCTAGATGATGTACTGTCATAGGTACTCTCACCTGGTGTGTACTTGAACATCTTTACTGTGCCTTTTCCCCATCATAAGAATACTAACCTAGTGATGTACTGTCATAGGAACTCTCACCTGGTGAGTACTTGAATATCTTTACTGTGCCTTTTTTTTATCATGGGAATACTAACCTAGTGATGTACTGTCATAGGTACCCTCACCTGGTGAGTACTTGAATATCTTTACTGTGCCTTTACTCCATCATAGCATGGGAATACTTACCTAGTGATTTACTATCATAGGTACCCTCACCTGGTGTGTACTTGAACATCGTTAGTGTGCCTTTTCCCCATCATGGGAATACTAACCTAGTGATGTACTGTCATAGGTACTCTCACCTGGTGTGTACTTGATTTTTTTACTGTGCCTTTTCCCCATCATAGCATGGGAATACTTACCGAGTGATGTACTGTCATAGGTACTCTTACCTGGTGTGTACTTGACCATTTTTACTGTGCCTTTTCTGCATCATGGAAATACTAACCTAGTGATGTACTTCATAGGTACTCTCACCTGGTGTATACTTGAACATCTTTACTGTTCCTTTTTCCCATCCTAGCATGGGAATACTAACCTAGTGATGCACTTCATAAGTACCGTCACCTGGTGTGTACATGAACATCTTTACTATGCCTTTTCCCCATCATAGCAGTGGAATACTAACCTTGTAATGTACTGTCATAGGTACTCTCACCTGGTGTGTACTTGAACATCTTTACTTTGCCTTTCCCCATCATACCATGGGAAAACTAACCTAGATGATGTACTGTCATAGGTATCCTCACCTGGTGTGTACTTGAACATCTTTACTGTGCCTTTTCCCCATCATAGCATGGGAATACTAACCTAGATGATGTACTGTCATAGGTACCCTCACCTGGTGTGTACTTGAATATCTTTACTGTGCCTTTTCCCCATCATGGGAATACTACCCTAGCGATGTACTGTCATAGGTACTCTCACCTGGTGTGTACTTGAACATTTTTACTGTGCCTTTTCCCCATCATAGCATGGGAATACTAACCTAGTGATGTATTGTCATAGGTACCCTCACCTAGTGAGTACTTGAATATTTTTACTGTGCCTTTTCCCCATCATGGGAATACTAACCTAGTGATGTACTGTCATAGGTACTCTCACCTGGTGAGTACTTGAATATTTTTACTGTGCCTTTTCCCCATCATGGGAATACTAAACTAGTAATGTACTGTCATAGGTACTCTTACCTTGTGTGTACTTGAACATCTTTACTGTGCATTTTCCCCATCATAGCATGGGAATACTAACCTAGTGATGTATTGTCATAGGTACCCTCACCTTGTGAGTACTTGAATATCTTTTCTGTGCCTTTTCGTTATCATGGGAATACTAACCTAGTAATGTACTGTCATAGGTACTCTCACCTGGTGTGTACTTGAACATCTTTACTGTGCCTTTTCCCCATCATAGCATGGGAATACTAACCTAGTGATGTACTGTCATAGGTACTCTCACCTGGTGTGTACTTGAACATCTTTACTGTGCCTTTTCCCCATCATAGCATGGGAATAGTAACCTAGTGATGTACTGTCATAGGTACCCTCACCTGGTGAGTACTTGAACATCTTTACTGTGCCTTTTCCTTATCATAGCATGGGAATACTAACCTAATGATGTACTGTCATAGGTACCCTCACCTGGTGTGTACTTGAACATTTTTACTGTGCCTTTTCCCTATCATGGGAATACTAACCTAGTGATGTATTGTCATAGGTACCCTTACCTGGTGAGTACTTGAACATCTTTACTGTGCCTTTTCCCCATCATAGCATAGGAATACTAACCTAGATGATGTACTGTCATACTTGCTCTCACCTGGTGAGGACTTGAACATCTTTACTGTGCCTTTTCCCCATCATAGCAATGGAATACTAACCTTGTAATGTACTGTCATAGGTACTCTCACCTGGTGTGTACTTGAACATCTTTACTGTGCCTTTTCCCCATCATAGCATGGGAATACTAACCTAGATGATGTACTGTCATAGGTACCCTCACCTGGTGTGTACTTGAATATCTTTACTGTGCCTTTTCCCCATCATGGGAATACTACCCTAGCGATGTACTGTCATAGGTACTCTCACCTGGTGTGTACTTGAACATTTTTACTGTGCCTTTTCCCCATCATAGCATGGGAATACTAACCTAGTGATGTATTGTCATAGGTACCCTCACCTAGTGAGTACTTGAATATTTTTACTGTGCCTTTTCCCCATCATGGGAATACTAACCTAGTGATGTACTGTCATAGGTACTCTCACCTGGTGAGTACTTGAATATTTTTACTGTGCCTTTTCCCCATCATGGGAATACTAAACTAGTAATGTACTGTCATAGGTACTCTTACCTTGTGTGTACTTGAACATCTTTACTGTGCATTTTCCCCATCATAGCATGGGAATACTAACCTAGTGATGTATTGTCATAGGTACCCTCACCTTGTGAGTACTTGAATATCTTTTCTGTGCCTTTTCGTTATCATGGGAATACTAACCTAGTAATGTACTGTCATAGGTACTCTCACCTGGTGTGTACTTGAACATCTTTACTGTGCCTTTTCCCCATCATAGCATGGGAATACTAACCTAGTGATGTACTGTCATAGGTACTCTCACCTGGTGTGTACTTGAACATCTTTACTGTGCCTTTTCCCCATCATAGCATGGGAATAGTAACCTAGTGATGTACTGTCATAGGTACCCTCACCTGGTGAGTACTTGAACATCTTTACTGTGCCTTTTCCTTATCATAGCATGGGAATACTAACCTAATGATGTACTGTCATAGGTACCCTCACCTGGTGTGTACTTGAACATTTTTACTGTGCCTTTTCCCTATCATGGGAATACTAACCTAGTGATGTATTGTCATAGGTACCCTTACCTGGTGAGTACTTGAACATCTTTACTGTGCCTTTTCCCCATCATAGCATAGGAATACTAACCTAGATGATGTACTGTCATACTTGCTCTCACCTGGTGAGGACTTGAACATCTTTACTGTGCCTTTTCCCCATCATAGCAATG
>NW_027522594.1:0-95241 GCF_052094955.1 Ictidomys tridecemlineatus
TGCTGTCTGTAAGATCCTTCTGCAATCCAATTCCAAAACTCTGCTCTGTTTAACAGTCTTACTGCACCCCTTCTCCAAATTCTACTCTCTGTAACAGGCCTTCTGCACCCCAGTCTAAAACCTCTGCTCTCTGGTACGATCCTTCTACACCCAAGTGTCCAAACTCTCCTCTCTGCAACAGTCTTCCTGAACCCCAGTCTCCAACATCGGCTCTCTGAATTTGTCCTGCTGCATCTCAGTCTGAAAACTCTGATCTCTTCAATGTACATTCTGCACCCCAGTCTTCAACCTCTGTTCTCTGCAACAGTCCTTCTGCATCCCAGTCTCCAACCTCTGCTCTCTGAAACAGTCCTTCTGCACCTAAGTCTCCAAATTCTACTATCTGTAACAATCCTTCTGCACATCAGTCTCCAAACTCTGCTCTCAGCAACGGTCTTTATGCACCCCAGTCTTCAACTTCTGTTCTCTGTTACAGCCCTTCTGTACCACAGTCTTAAACATCTGCTCTCTGTAACAGTGCTTCTGTACTGGAGTCTCGTACCTCTGCTCTCTGTAAAGGTCCTTCTTGACCCCAGTCTCCCACCTGTGCTTTCGGTATCAGTCCTTCTTCACCCCCTTCTCCAAGGTCTGCTCTCTGTAACTTTCCTTCTCCACCTAAGTCTCCAACCTCGGCTCTCTGTATCAGTCCTTCTGCACCCCAGTCTCCAAACTCTGCACTCTGAAACAGTCCTTCTGCACCTCAGTCTTCAAAAACTGCTCTCTACAACAGACACTCTGCACCCCAGTCTCCAACCTCTGCTCTCTGGAACAGTCCTTCTATACCCCAGTCTCCAAAATCGCTCTCTGTAACGATCCTTCTGCACCCCAGTCTCCAAAGTCTATTCTGCAATAGTCTTTCTGCAACCCAGTCTCCAAATTCTGCTCTCTGTAATATCATTCTGTACCCCAGTCTCCAAACTCTGCTTTCTGCAATGGTCCCTCTGCACCCCAGTCTCCAACCTTGTTCTCAAAAACACTTCTTCTGTGCAGCAGTCTTCAACCTCTGTTCTCTGTAAGGGTCCTTCTTCACCCCAGTCTCCAACCTCTGCTTTCTGTATCAGTCCATCTGCAACATAGTCTCCAAACTCTGCTCTCTGTAACAGTCCTTCTGCACCTCACTCTGCAATCTCTGCTCTTTGCAACAGTTCTTCTCCACCCCAGTATTCAACCTCTACTCTTTGTAACAGTCCTTCTGTACTGCAGTCTCCAACCACTGCTCTCTGCAATGATCCCTCTGCACCTGAGTCTCCAACCTTGTACTCAACAACAGTTCTTCTGTACCGCAGTCTTCAACCTCTGTTCTCTGTAAGGGTTCTTCTCCAACCCAGTCTTTAACCTCTGCTCTCTGTAACGGTCCTTCTGCACCCGATTCTCCACACTCTGTGTTATGTATCAGTCATTCTGCACCCCATTCTCCAACCTCTGCTCTCTGTAACAGTCCTTCTGTACCTCAGACTCCAACCTCTCTTCTCTGCAACAGTTTTACTCTGCCCCAATCTCCAACCTCTGAATTCTGCAACAGTCCTTATGCACCTCTGTGTCCAAACTCTGCTCTCTTTAAGATCCTTCTGAAACCCAGTCTCCAACCTCTGCTTTCTGAAATGGTCCTTCTGCACCCCAGTCTTCAAATTCTGATCGCTACAATAGTTATTCTGCACCCCAGTCTAAAACCTCTGCTCTCTGTAACAGTCCTTCTGTACTGCAGTCTTAAAACTCTGTTCTCTGTAACGGTCCTTCTGCACCACATTCTACCACCTCTGTTTTCTGTATCAGTCATTTTGCAACACATTCTCGACACTCTGCTGTCTGTATCAGGCTTTCTGCACCTCAGTCTGCAACCTCTTCTCTCTGCAATAGTCCATATGCACCCAAGTCTCTAATTTCTGCTCTCTTCAACATTCCTTCTGCACCTCAGTCTCCAACATCTGTTGTCTGCAACAGTCCTTCTCCAACCCAGTCTCCAAAATCTGCTCTCTGCAACAGTCCTTCTACACCCCAGTCTTCAAACTCTGCTTTCTGTATCAGTCCTTCTGCACCAGAGTCTCCAAACTCTGCTCTCTGTAACAGTCCGTCTGCACCTCACTCTGCAACTTCTGCTCTCTGCAACAATCCCTCTGCACCCCAGTCTTCAACCTCTGCTCTCTGTAACAATCCTTCTGTACTGCAGTCTCCAACCTCTGCTCTCTGTAACAGTTCTTCTACACCAGTGTCTCCAAACTCTGCGTTATGTGTCACTCATTCTGCACACCAGTCTCCAACCACTGATCTCTGTAAAAGTCCTTCTGCACCTCAGAATCCAACCTCTGATCTCTGCAAAAGTAATTCTGCGCCCCAATCTCCAACCTCTGCTCCCTGCAACAGTCCTTCTGCACCTCAGACTGCAACCTGTTTTCTGCAGCAGTCCTTCTACACCCCTGTCTCCATACTCTGCTCGCACCAACGATCCTTCTGCACCCAAGTCTTCAACATCTGCTCTCTGCAACAGTCCTTCTCCACCCCAGTCTCCAAACTCTGCTTTTTGTATCGGTCTTTCTGCACCCCAGTCTCCAACCACTGCTCTCTTAAAAGTCCTTCTTCACCTCAGTCTCAAAACTCTGCTTTCTGCAACCGTCCTCCTGCACCCCAGTCTCCAACCTCTACTCCCTGCAACGATCCTTCTACACCCTAGTCTCAAACCTCTGTCCCTGCAACAGTCCTTCTGAAGCCCAGTCTCCAACATCTGCTCTCTGTAACAGTCTTTCTGTACCGCAGTCTTCAAACTCTGCATTTTGTAACCGTCCTTCTGCACCCAAGTCTTCAACCTGTTCTTTCTGCAATGATTCTTCTGCACCCCAGTCTCCAACGTCTTCTCTCTGAAACAGTCCTCCTGCACCCCAATCTCCAAACTCTGCTCTTTTTAACGGTGCTTCTGCACCTCAGTCTCAAACCTCTGTTCTCTGTGACAGTCCATCTGAACCCAAGTCTCCAACGTCTGTTATCTGCAACAGTCATTCTACACCCCATTCTCCAACCTCTGCTCTCTGCAACAGTCCTTCTGAACCACAGTGTCCACCATCTGCTCTCTGCCACAGTCCTTCTGTACACTAGTCTCCAATCTCCACTCTCTGTAACATTCTTTTTGTACTGCAGTCTCCAACCTCTGCTCTCTGCAACAGTCCTTATGCACACCAGTTTCCAAAGTCTCTTTTCTGTATCAGTCCTTCCTCAACCCATTCTCATAACTCTACTCTCTGAAACAGTCCTTCTGAACATCTGTCTCCAAACTCTGCTCTCTGCAACAGTCTTTCTTCATCCCAGTCCCCAACCTCTGCTCTCTGCAACAGTCCTTTTTCACCCCAGTCTACAACATCTGCTCTCTGCAACAGTCCTTCTACATCTCTCTCTCTAAACTCTACTGTCTGTAACTGTCCTTCTGCACCTCAGTCTCCAACAGTCTCTAACCTCTGCTCTCTTTAAGAGTCCTTCTGCACTCCAGCCTCTAACATCTCCTCACTGCAACCGTTTTTCTGCAACCCAGTATTTAACGTCTGCACTCTCAACAGTCCTTCTACACCTCAGTCTGAAAACTCTTCTCTCTGCAAGTATCCTTCTGCACCCCAGTCTCCAACCTCTGCTCTCTGTAACAGTCCTACTGCACCTCAGTCTCCAAACTCTGCCCTATATAAGATCCTTCTGCAACCCAGTATCCAAACTCTGCTCTCTGTAACAGTCCACCTGCTCCCCAGTCTTCAAACTCTGCTCTATGTAAAAAACCTCCTGCACCCCAGTCTTCAAACTCAGCTCTATGTAACAGGCCTTCAGCACCCCAGTATCCAACCTATTCTCTCTGCAACTATCCTTCTACACCCCAGTCTCTAACATCTGAACTCTGCAACAGTTCTTCTGCACCCCAGTCTCAAACCTCTGCTCTCTTGGAGATCCTTCTGATCCCAGTTTCCAAGCTCTGCTCTCTGAAACAGTCCTTCTGTACCCCAGTCTCCAAACTCTGCTCTCTATAACAATGCTTCTGCTCATCAGTCTCCAACCTCTGCTCTCTGCAATGGTCTTTCTACACCTCAGTCTCCAACCTCTGTTGTCTTAAATAGTCCTTCTGCACCCCAGTGTGCAACCTCTGCTCTCTGTAAAAGTCCTTCTGTACCACAGTCTCCAACTTCTGCTCTCTGTAACGCTCAGTCTGCACGACACTGTCTCCAAACTCTGCTATCTATATCAGTCATTCTGCACCCTACTCTCCAAACTCTGCTCTCTGTAACAGTCCTTCTGAACTTCATCTCCAACCTCTTCTCTCTGCAACAGTCCTTCTGGACCTCAGCTTCAACCTCTTCTCTCTACAACAGTCCTTTTACACCCAAGTCTCCAATCTCTGCTTTCTATAAGAGTCCTTCTGCACCCCAGTCTCCAATCTCTGCTCTCTGCAAGATCCATCTGCACCCCAGTCTTTCACCTTTGCTCTCTGTAACAGTTCTTCAGCACCTCAGTCTCCAACCTCTTCTCTCTGTAACAATCCTTTTTCAAGTAAGTCTCCAACCGCTGCTCTCAGCAACGGTCCTTCAGCACCTAAGTCTCGAAACTCCGTTCTCTGCAACAGTTTTTCCGCACCCCAGTCTCCATCCTCTGCATTCTGCAACAGTTTTTCTGCACCCCAGTCTCCAAACTCTGATCTCTGTAACAATCCTTCTGAAACTCAGTATCCAACCTCTGCTCTCTGCAATGGTCTTTCTGAATCCCTGTCTCCAAACTCTGTTGTCTCCAACAGTCCTTATTAACCTCAGTCTTCTGCACCCCAATCTCCATCCCGTACTCTCTGCAACAGTCCTTCTGCACCCCAGTCTCCAACCTACTCTTTACAACAGTCCTTCTGCACCCCAGTCTTCAATATCAGATCTCTGCAACAGTCCTTCTCAACCCCAGTCTCCAATCTCTGCTCTCTGTTACAGTGCCTCTGTACTGCAATTTCCAAACTCTTCTCTCTGTAATTGTCTTCTGAACCCCAGTCTCCAACCACTGCTTCTATATCAGTCCTTCTGCACTCAAGTCTCCAAACTCTGCTCTCTGTAACAGGCCATCTGCACCTCAGTCTCCAAATTCTGCTCTCTGCAAAGGTACTTAGACACCAAAATCCCCAACCTCTGCTCACTGCAACAGTCCTTTTACACCCAAGTCTCAAACCTCCACACTCCGCAACAGTCCTTCTACACCTCAGTCTCCAACATCTGCTCTCTGCAATGGTCTATTTGAACCTCAGTATTCAACATCTATCTCTGTAACAGTCCTTCTGCACCTCAATCTCCATCCTCTGCTCTTTGTAACAGGCCTTCTGCATCAAAGTCTCTGAACTTTGCTCTCTTTAACAGTCGTTCTGCACCCCAATCTTCAACCTCTGCTCTCTGGAGCAGTCCTTCTGCACCTCAGTCTCCAAACTCTGCTCTCTGGAAGATCCTTCTGTACCACAGTCTTCAAACTCTGCTCTCAGTATCAGTCCTGCACCTTAGTCATCAAACATGCTCTCTGTAGCAGTTTTTCTGCACCACAGTCTTCAACAACTGCTCTCTGAAACAGTCTTTCTGCACCCCAGTCTTTAACCTCTGCTTTCTAGAATTGTCCGTCTATACCCCAGTATCCATAATCTACTCTCTGCAACGATCCTTCTTCACCCCAGTCTCCAACGTCTGCTCTCTGCAACAATCCTTCGGCACCCCAGTCTCCAAAGTTTGCTGTCTGCAATGGTCCCTATGCACCCCACTCTCCACCCTTGTTCTCTACAACAGTTCCTCTGTACCACAGTCTTCAGCCTCTGTTCTCTGTAAGGGCCTCGGGCACCCCAGTCTCCAACCTCTGCTTTGTGTGTTAGTCCTTCTGCACCACAGTCTCCAAACTCTGCTCTGTGTAACAGTCCTTCTGCACCTCACTCTGCAACATCTGCTGTCTGCAACAGTCCTTCTGCACCCCAGTCTTCAACCTCTGCTTTCTGCTTCAGTCCTTCCTCAACTCAGCCTTTAAAATCTGCTCTCTGCAACAGTACTTTTCCACCGAAATCACCAACCTCTGCTCTCTGTAATAGTCCTTCTGCACCTCAGACTCCAACCTCTGCTTTCTGAAACAGTTTTTCTGCGCCCCAATCTCGAACCTCTGCTCTCTGCAACAGTCCTTCTGCACCTCAGTGTCCAAAATCTGCTCTCTGTAAGATCATTCTGAAACCCAGTCTTCAACATATGCTTTCTGCAATGGTCCTTCAACACCAGAGTCTCCAACATCTTTTCTCTACAACATTTATTGTGCACCCCAGGCTCCAACCTCTGCTCTCTGTAACAGTCCTTCTGTACCGCAGTCTCAAACCTCTGTTATCTGTAAGGGTTATTCTGCACCCCATCTCCAAGTTCTGCTTTCTGTATCAGTCATTCTGCAATCCAGTCTTCAAACTCTGCTTTCTGTATTCGTCTTTCTGCATGCCAGGCTTCAACCTCTGCTCTCTGTAACAGTCCTTCTGCACCCCGTCTCCAACCTCTGCTCTCTGCAACAGTCCTTCTGCACCTTAGTCTCCAAACACTGCACTCTGCAAAAGTCTATTTGCACCCCAGTCTCCAACCTCTGCTCTCTGTTACAGTCCTTCTGCACATCAGTCTCCAACCTCTGTTCTCTGTAAGAGGCCTTCTGCACCCCAGTATACAACCTCTCCTCTCTGTAACAGGCTTTCTGCATTCAAGTCTCTAAACTCTGCTCTCTTTAACAGTCCTTCTGCACCCCAGTCTCCAATCTCTGCTCTCAGTATCAGTCCTGCACACAAGTCTCCAAACACTGCTCTCTGTACCAGTTTTTCTGCACATCAGTCTTCAACAACTGCTATCTGCAAGAGTCCTTCTGCACACCAGTCTCCAACCTCTGCTCTCTAGAACAGTCCTTCTATACCCCAGTCTCCATAATCTACTCTCTGCAACGATCTTTCTGCACCCCAGTCTCCAACATCTGCTTTCTGCAAAATTCCTTCTGCACTCCAGTCTCCAACTTTCCTCACTTTAGATCCTTATGCACCCCAGTTTTCAAATGCTGCTCTCTGTATCATTTCTTCTGCACCCTAGTCTCCAACCTGTTCTCTACAACAGTTCTTCTGTACCGCAGTCTTCAACCTCTGTTCTCTGTAAGAGTCCTTCTGAACCCCAGTCTCCAAACTCTTCTTTCTGTAACAGTCCTTCTGCACCTCACTCTGTAACCTCTGCTATCTGCAACAGTCCTTCTGCAACCCAGTCGTCAACCTCTTCTCTCTGCAACAGTCCTGCCTCAACTCAGTCTCCAAAATATGCTCTCTGTAACAGTCCTTTTCCACCGCAGTCTTTAACCTCTGCTCTCTGTAACAGTACTTTTTTACTGCAGTCTCCAACCTCTGTTCTCTGTAATGGTCCTTCTGCACCCCAGTCTCCAAACTCTCCTTTCTGTATCAGTCCTTCTGCACCCCGGTCTCGAACCTCTGCTCTCTGTAACAGTTCTTCTGCACCTCAGACACCAAGCTCTTCTCTCTGCATCAGTACTTCTGCGCCCCAATTCCAACCTCTGCTTTATGCAATGGTCCTTCAGCACCCTAGTCTCCAACGTCTGCTCTCTGTAACAGTCCATCTATACCGCAGTCTCCAACCTCTGTTCTCTGTAAAGGTCCTTCTGAAGCCCAGTCTCCAACCTCTGCTTTCTGTATAAGTCTTTCTGCCCAACATTCTCCAAACTCTGCTCTCTTTAACAGTCCTTCTGTACCTCAGTCTTCATCCTATGCTCTCTGCAATAGTCCTTCTTCACCCCAGTCTGCAATCTCTACTTTCTGCAACAGTTTTTCTGCACCCCACTCTGAAACATCTGCTCTCTTCAACAGTCCTTCTCCACCTCAGTCTCCAACCACTTCTCTCTGCAACAGTCCTTCTGCACCCAGGTCACCAAAGTCTGCTTTCTGTATCAGTCCTTCTGCACCCCAGTCTCCAAAGTCTGCTCTGTCTAACAGTCTCTAACCTCTTCTCTCTGCAGCAGTTCTTATCCACCCCAGTTTCTAACCTCTGCTCTCGGCAACAGTTCTTCTGGACGCCATACTCCAAATGCTACACTCTGCAACAGACCTTGTACACCCCAGTCTTTCACATCTGCTCTCTGTAACAGTCCTTCTGCACCTCAGTCTTAAAACTATGCTCTCTGCAACGATCATTCTGTACCTCAGTCTCCCACTTCTGCTCTCTGCAACAGTCTTTCTGCACCCGAGTCTCCAACCTCTGTTCTAAGCAAAAGTATTTGTACACCCCAGGGCTCCAAACTCTGCTCTCTGTAACAGTCCTTCTGTACTGCAGGCTCCAACCTCTGCTGTCTGTAATGGTCCTTCTGCACACGAGACTCCAAACACTACTTTCAATATCAGTTATTCTGGACCCAAGTCTCCAAACTCTGCTCTCTGTAACAGTTCTTCTTCACCTCAGTCTCCAACCTCTGCTCTCTGCAACAGTCCTTCTGCACCCCAGTCTCCAACCTCTGCTCTCTGCAACAGTCCTTCTACACCCCAGTCTCCACACTCTGCTCTCTGCAACGATACTTCTGCACCCCAGTCTCCATGTCTGCTCTCTGCTACAGTCCTTCTTCACCCCAGTCTCCAAACAGTGCTTTCTGCAACTGTCCTCCTGCACCCCAATATCCAAACTCTGCTCTCTGTAGCGATCCTTCTGCACCTCAGTCTTCAACCTCTGCTCTCTGCATCGATCCCTCTTCACCACAGTCTCCAAACTCTGCTCTCTGCAACACTCCTGCTGCACCCCAGTATCCAAGCTCTGCTCTCTGTAACTGTCCTTCTGCACATCAGTGTCCAAACTCTGCTCTCTGTAAAAATTCATCTTCATGTACGTCTCCAAACTCTGTTCCCTGTAAGAGACCTTCTACACCCCAGTCTCCAACATCTGTTCTCTGTAACAGTTCTTCTGAACCCCAATCTCCAAACTCTGCACTCTGTAAAACTCCTTCTGCACCCCAGTCTCCATACTCTGCTCTCTGTAAGAATCCTTTTGCACCCCAGTCTCCAAACTCTCCTCTCTGTAAAAGTCCTACTCCACCTCAGTCTCGAAGTTCTGCAATCTGTAAAGGTCCTTCTGCATTTCAGTCTCCAACTTCTGCTCTCTGTAACAGTCCTTCTGCACCCCAGTCTCCAACATCCATTCTCTGCAAAGATCCTTCTTCTCTCCAGGTTCCAACCTCTGCTCTCTGCAATGGTTTTTCTGCACCCCAGTTTCCAACCTTTGCTCTTTGTAACAGTCCTTCTGCACCTCAGTCTCCAAACTATGCTCTCTGCAACAGTCCTTCTGCACCCCAGTCTCCAACCTCTGCTCCAGGTAATAGTTCTCCTGCACCCCAATCTCCAAACTCTGCTCTCTGTAACACTGCTTCTTCTCCCCAGTCTCCAAACTCTGATCTCTGTAAAAATCATTCTGGACCTCAGTCTCCAACCTTTGCTCTCTACAACAGTCCTTCTGCTTCTAAGTATCCAATCTCTATGCTCTACAAAAGTTCTTCTGCACCTCCGTCTCCAAACTCTTTTCTCGGTAAGATCCTTCTGAAACCCATTCGTCAAACTCTGCTCTGTGTAACAGTTTTTCTAAACCCCAGTCTCAAAACTATGCTCTCTATAACAGACCTTCTGCACCCCAGTCTTCAACCTCTGCTTTCTGTAACAGTCCTTCTGCACCCCAGTCCCCAACCTGTGCTCTCTTCAACGATTCTTCTTCACCCTAGTCTCCAAATTCTGCTCTCTGTAACAGTCCTTCTGCACCCCAGGATCCAATATCTGCTCTCTCCTACAGTCTTTCTGCACATCAGTCTGAAAACTCTGCACTCTGAAACAATCCTTCTGGACCCAGTTTCCAACCTTTGCTCTCTTAAACAGTCATTCTGAAACTCAGTCTCCAAAATGCTCTCTGTAAGATCCTTCTGCAACCCTGTCTCAAAACTGTGCTATCTGTAACAGTGCTTCTGCACCCCAGTCTTCAAATTCTGCTATCTGTAACAGGCCTTTTGCACCCCACTCTCCAAACTCTGCACTCTATAAAAGGCCTTCTGCAACCCAGTCTCCATCCTCTTATCTCTGCAACGATCCTTCTTAACCTGAGTCTCCAACCTCTGCTCTCTGCAAAGTTTCTTCTGCACCCCAGTATCCAAACTCTGTTCTCTGCATCAGTCCTTCTGCACCCAAGTCTCCAACCTCTGCTCTCTTTAACAGTCCATATGTACTGCAGTCTCCAACATCTGCTCTCTGTAATGGGCCTTTTGCACCCCAGTCTCCAAAGTCTGCTTTCTGTATCAGTTCTTTTGCATCCCAGTCTCCAAACTCTGCTCTCTGTAACAGTTCTTCACACTTCAGTCTCCAACTTCTGCTCTCTTCAACGGTCCTTCTTCACCCCAGTCTCCAACTTCTGCTCTCTTCAACATTTTTTTTTGCACTCTAGTCTCAATCTGTGCTCTCTGTAACTGTCCTTCGGCACCCCAGTCTCCAAACTCTTTTTTTTGCATTACTCCTTCTGAACACCAGTCTCCAAACTCAGCTCTTCTAACAGTCCTTGTGTACCGCAGTCTCCAAACTGTGCTTTGTGTAACGGTCCTTCTGCACCCCAGTCTCCACACTCTGCTTTCTGTATCAGTTCTTCTGCACCCCAGTCTCCAAACACTGCTCTTTGTAACAGTCCTTCTGCACCTCAGTTACCAACCTCTGCTCTCTGCAAAAGTTCTTCTGCACCCCAGTCTCAAACCTCTGTTCTCTGCAAAAGTCCTTCTATACCCCAGTCTCAAACCTCTACTATCTGCAACGACCTTTCTGCACCCCAGTCTCCAATGTCTGCTCTATGCAACATTTATTCTGCAACCCAGTCTCTTTCCTCTGATCTCTGTAAGAATCTTTCTGCACCCCAGTCTCCAACCTATCCTCTCTGTAAAAGTCCTTCTGTACCGCAGTCTCCAAAATCTGCTCTCTGCAAAAGTCCTTCTGCACGCCAGTCTCTAACCTCTGCTCTCTGCAACATTTCTTCTTAAACCCAGTCTCCAGCCTGTGCTCTTTGTAACTGTCTTTCTGCACCCCAGTCTTAAACCTCTACTCTCTGTAACAGTCCTTCTGCTCCCCAGTCTCCAACCTCTGCTGTCTGTAACAGTTCTTTTGTACCTCAGTCCCTAACCTCTGCTCTCTGTAACGGTCGTTCTGCACCCAAGTCTTCAACCACTCCTTTCTGTATCATTCCTTTTGCACCACAGTTTCCAACCTCTGCTCCCTGCAACATTACTTCTGCACTTCAGTCTCCATCCTCTGCTCTCTGCGACAGTTCTTCTGCACCCCAGTCTTCAACCTCTGTTCTCTGCAACAGTTCTTCTACACCCCAGTATCCAAGGTCTGCACTCTGAAACAGTCCTTCTCCACACCAGTCTTCAACCTCTGCTCTCTGTAACAGTCCTCCTGTAGTGCAGTCTCCAATAACTGCATTCTCTAAGGGTTCTTCTGCTCCCCAGTCTTCAACCTCTGCTTTCTGTATCAGTCCTTCTGCACCAAAGTCTCAAAACTCTGTATCTGCAAAATCCTTCTACACCGCAGTCTCCAAACTCTGCTATCTGCAACACTCCTTCTGCACCCCAGGCTCCAACCTCTGCTCTCTGTAACAATCCTTCTGTACCTCAGTCTCAAAACTCTGCTCTCTAAAACGGTGCTTCTGCATTTAGTCTCTAACCTCTACTCTCTGTAACAGTCCTTCTGCAGCTGAGTCTCCATCATCTGCTCTCTCTAAGATCCTTCTGCAACCCAGTCTGTAAACTCTGCCCTCTGTAACAGTCCTTCTGCACCCCTTCTCCAACCTCTCTTCTCTGTAACATTCTTTTGGGACGCTGGTTTCAAACCTCTGCTCGCTACAACAATCCTTCTGCACCCCAGTCTCCATCCTCTGCTCTCTTTAACAGTCCTGCTGTACCACAGTCTCTAAGCTCTGCTCTTTGTAAGATCCTTCTGCAACCCTGTCTCCAAACTCTGCTGTCTGTAACAGTCCTTCTGCACCCCAGTCTCCAACCTCTGCTCTCTGTAACAGGCATTTTGCACACCATTCTCCAAACCTCTGCTCTCTGTAACAGTACTTCTGCATCTCAGTCTACAAACTCTGCTTTCTGCAACAGTCTTTCTGCAACCCAGTCTCCAACATCTGCTCTTTGCAACAGTCCTTCTGCACCAAAGTCTCCAACCTCTGCCTCTGTAACAGTCCTACGGCAACACAGTCTTCAACCTGTACTCTCTGCAACAGTCCTTCTTCACCCAAATCTCAAACCTGTGCTCTCCGCAACAGTCCTGCAAAACCCCATGTCCAGCCTCTGCTCTCTGCAGCAGTCCCTCTGAGACCAAGTCTCCAACGTCTGCTCTCTGTAACAATCCTTCTGCATCTCAGTCTCCAACCTCTGCTCTCTGTAATCGTCCTTCTGCACCTCGGGCTCTACTCTGTGTAAAAGTACTTCTGCACCCCTTCTCCAAACTCTTCTCTCCGTAACAGGCCTTCTGCACCCCAGTCTCCGACCTCTGTTCTCTATGACGATCCTTCTGCACCCCAGTCTCCAACCTCTGCTCTCTTTACAAATTCTTCAGCAGCCCAGTCTCCAATTTCTGTTCCCTGTTACAGTCTTTCTGCACCTCAGTCTCCAACCTTGCTTTCTGCAACAGTACTTCTGCACTCCAGTCTCCAACCTCTGCTCTGTGCAACAGTCGTTCTGCACCCCAGTCTTCATCATGTGCTCTCTGCGAAAGTCCTTCTGATTCTCAGTCTGAAAACTCTGTTCTCTGCAAGGACCCTTCTGCACCCTAGTCACCAACCTCTGCTCTCTGTAACAGTCCTGCTGCACCTTGGTCTACAACCTCTGCTCTCTGTAAGATCCTTGTGCAACCTTGTCTAAAAACTCTGCTCTCTGTAACAGTTCTTCTGCACCCTAGTCTCTGACTTCTGCTCTCTGTAACAGGTCTTTTGCATGCCAATCTCCAACCTCTACTCTCTGTAACAGTCCTTTTGAACCTCAGTCTCCAACCTCTGCTCTCTGCAACAGTCCTTTTGCACCTCAGTCTCCAATCTCTGCTCTAAGAAACAATTCATCTGCACCTCAGTATCCAAACTCTACTCTCTGTAACAGTTCTTCTGCTCCCCAGTCTCTAAACTCTGCTGTCTGCAATGATCCTTCTTCACCCCAGTCTGAGATGTTTGCTCTCTGCAACAAACCTTCTGCACCCCAGTCTCCAACCTCTGCTCTCTGCAACGATCCTTCTGCAACCCAGTCTTTAACATCTGCTCTATGCAACAGTCCTTCTGCACCCCTGTCTCCAACCTCTGATCTATGTAATATCCTTCTGAACCACAGTTTCAAAACTCTGCTCCCGGTAACTTTCCATCTCTACCCCAGTCTCCAACCTCTGCTTTCTGCAACTGTACTGCTGCACATGAGTCTCCAACCTCTGTTCTCTGTAACAGTCCTTCTTCTACCCATCTCCAACCTCATCTCTATAACAGTCCTTCTGAACCTCAGTCTCCAACCTCTGCTCTCTGTAACAGTACTTCTGCACCCCTTTCTCCAACCTCTGCTCTCTGTAAGATCCTTCTGCACCCTAGTCTCCAAACTCTCTGTAACAATCCTTCTGCACCTCAGTCTCCAAAGTGTGCTCTCTGCAACAGTCCTTCTACACCCAATTCTCTATCCTCTGTTCTCTGCAACAGTCATTGTGAACCACAATTTCCAACATCTGCTCTCTAAAACAGTCCTTCTGTACCCTAGTCTCCAATGTATGCTGACTGTAACAGTCCTTCTGCACTGCAGTGTCTAAACTCTGCTCTCTCTAAAGGTCCTTCTGCACCACAGTCTTCAAACTCTGCTCTCTGTGACAGTTCTTCTGCACCCCAGTCTCCAACCTCTTCTCTCTGCAAGAGTTCTTCTGCACCCCAGTCTCCAATATTTGCACTCTGAAATAGTCCTTCTCAACCCCAGTCTCCAACCTCTGCTCTCTGTAACAGGCCTTTTGTACTGCAGTCTTTAAAGTCTGCTCTCTGTAATTTTCTTTCTTTACCGCAGTCTCCAACTTCTTCTTTCTCTATCAGTCCTTCTGCACGCCAGTCTCCAACCATTGATTTCTGAAACAGTCCTTCTGCATCTCAGTCTCCAAACTCTACTCTCTGCAACATTTCTTCTGCAAACAAGTCTCCAAACTCTGTTCCCTCCAACAGTCCTTCTACACCACAGTCTCCAACTTCTGCAATCTGCAACAGTCCTTCTGCACCCCAGTCTCCAAAATCTGCTCTCTGTAACAATCCTTCTGCACCTCAGTCTCCAACCTCTACTCTCTGTAACAGTCGTTCTGCACCTAAGTCTCCAACCTCTGCTCTTTTTAAGATCTTTAGGCAACCAGTCTCCAAACTCTTCCCTCTGTAACAGTCTTTCTGCACCCTTTCTCCAAACCTTTCTCTCTGTAACAAGCATTCTGCACCCCAGTCTCCAACCTCTGTTCTCTGTACCAGTCCTTCTGCAACCAAGTCTCCAACAACTTCTCTCTGTAACAGTCCTTCTGCACCTCAGTCTGAAAATTCTGTGCTCTGAAATGATCCTTCTGCACTCCAATCTTTAAACACTGCTCTCTGTAACAGTCTTTCTGCTTCCGAGTCTCCAACCTCTGCTCTCTGTAACAGGACCTCCGCAAGTCAGTCTCCAACGTCAGCTCTCTGCAAAAGTTCTTCTGCACCCCAGTCTCAAACATCTGCTCTCTGCAACAGTCCTTCTACACCCCAGTCTCCAACATCTGCTCTCTGCAACAGTTCTTCTGCACCTCAGTCTGAAAACTCTGCTCTCTGCAATGACACTTCTGCACCCCAGTCTCCTACCTCTGCTCTCTGTAACAGTCCTTCTACACCTCAGTCTCCCAACTCTGCTATCTGTAAGATCTTTGTGACACCAAGTCTTTAAACTCTGCACTCTGTAACAGTCCTTTTGCACCCCAGTCTCCTAACTCTGGTCTCGGTAACAGTCCTTCTGCACCCCAGTCTCAAACCTCTGCTCTGTGTAACAGTCTTCTGCACCCCAGTTTTTAAAATCTGCTCTCTGCAACAGTCCTTCTGCACCCCAGTCTCCAACCTCTGCTCTCTGCAATGATCCTACTGCACCCCAGTTTCCAATATCTGATCTCTACAAGAGTTTTTCTGCACCTCAGTCTCCAACTTCAGCTCTCTGTAAGATCCTTCTTCACCCTTGTCTCCAAGCTCTGCTCCTTTAAACCATCCTTCTGCACACCAGTCTCCAACTTCTACTCTCTGCAACAGTCCTTGTGCACCTCAGTCTCCAATCACTGCTCTCTGCAACAGACCTACTGCACCACAGTCTCCAAACTCTGGTCTTTGTAATTTTCTTCTGCACTCTAGATTCTAAACTCTGTTCTCTGTAATATTCCTTCTCTTGCCCAGTCTTTATCCTCTGCTTTGTGCAAGTGTCCTGCGGCACCCCAGTCTCCAACCTCTGTCCTCTGCAACAGTATTTCTGCTCCCAGTCTCCAACATCTGCTCTTTGTAACAGTTCTTCTGTACCGCAGTCTCCAACCACTGTTCTCCGTAACGCGCCTTCTGAACCCCAGTCTCCATATACTGCTTTCTGTATTAGTCCTTCTGAACCTCAGTCTCAAACTTCTGCTCTCTGTATCTATCCTTCTGAACCTCAGTCTCCAACCTGTGCTCTCTGTATCATTCCTTCTGCACCCCAGTCTCCAACCTCTTCTCTCTGTAACAGTTTTATTATACCATAGTCTTCAAACTCTGGTCTCTGTAACGGTCCTTCTGCACCCCAATTTCAAACCTGTACTTTCTGTAACAGTACTTCTGCACATCATTCTGATACCTCTGCTCTCTAAAAGATCCTTCTGCACCCCAGTTTCAAAACATTGCTCTATGTAACAGTCCACCTGCACCTCAAACTCCACCCTCACCTCTCTATAACAGGCATTCTGCATGCCAGTCTCCAAAGTCTTCTTTCTGTAGCAGGCCTTCTGCACCCCAGTCTGCAAAATCTTCTCTCTGCAACGATCCTTCTGCACCCCAGTCTCCATCATCTGGTCTCTGCAACAGTCCATTTGCACCCCAGTTTCCACACTCTGCTCTGTGTAAGATCCATCTGAACCCCAGTTTTCAACCTCTGTTCTCTGTAACAGTCCTTCTGCACCCCAGTCTCAAAATTCTGGTCTCTGTAACAGTCCTTCTGCACCTCAGTCTCCAAACTCTGTTCTATGTAATAGTCCTTCTGCACCCCAGCCTCTAAAATTTGCTCTCTGCAACAGTCCTTCTGCACCCCAGTCTCCAACATCTGCTCTCTGCAGCAGTCTTTCTGATCCCCAGTCTCCAAACTCTGCTCTCTGCACGATCCTTCTGCACCCCAGTATCCAAACACTGCTCTCTGTAACAGTCCACCTGCACCTCAGTCTCCAAACTCTGGTGTCAGTAAGATTCTTCAGCAACCCAGTCTCCAAACCCTGCTCTCTATAACAGTCCTTCTGCACTCCAGTCTCCAACCTCTCCTCTCTGTAAGAGGCCTTCTGCACCACAGTCTCTAACCTCTGCTGTCTTCAATGATCCTACTGCACCCCAGTTTCCTACCTCTGATCTCTGAAACAGTCCTTCTGCACCTCAGTCTCCAAATTCTGCTCTCTGTAAGATCCTTCTTCACCCCAGTATCCAACCTCTGCTCTCTTCAACAGTCTTTCTTCACCCCATTCTCCAAACTCTGCTCTCTGTAACAGGACTTCCGAACCTCAGTCTCCAACCTCTGCTCTCCTCAACAGTGCTACTGCACCCCAGTCTCCAACCTCTTCTTTCTGCAGCAGTCCTTCTGCAACCCCGTCTCCAACTTCTGCTCTCTGCAGCAGTTTTTCTGCACCCCAGACTGAAAATTCTGCTCTCTGCAACAACCTTTCTGTACCCCAGTCTCCTACCTTTGTTCTCTATAACTGTCCTTCTGCACCTCAGTCTCCCAACTCTGCTCTCTGTAAGATACTTCTGCAACCCAGTCTTTTAACTCTGCACTCTGTAACAGTCCTTTAGAACCCCAGTCTCCAAACTCTGCTCTCTGTTAAATCCATCTGAATCCCAGTCTCCAACCTCTGCTCTCTGTAAGGGTACTTCTGCCCTGCGTATCCAACTTCTGCTCTCTGTAACAGTACTACTGCACCTCACTATCCAACCTCTGCTCTGTGTAACAGTCCTTCTGCACCCCCGTTTCTAAAATCTGCTCTCGGCAACTGTCTTTCTGCACCCCCTCTCCAACATCTGCTCTCTGCAAAAGTCCTTCTGAACACCAGTCTCCAAACTCAGCTCTCTGCAAGAATTCTTTTGGACCCCAGTCTCCAACGTCTTCACTCTGTAACAGTCCTTCTGCACCACAGTCTCCAACCTCTGCTCTCTCTAAGATCCTTCTGCTCTCCAGTTTCAAAACTCTGCTCTCTGTAACATTCCTTCTCCACCACAGTCTACAACCTCTCTCCTCAGCAACAGTCCTCTTCTCCCAAGACTCCGCAATCTGCTCTCTGTAACAGTGCTTCTGTACCGCAGTCCCCAACCTCTGCTCTTTGTAACGGTTGTTCTAAATCCCAGTCTCCAACCTCTGCATAATGTAACAGTCTGTCTGAACCCCAGTCTCAAACCTCTGTTCTCTGTATCTATCCTTCTGCACCTCAGTCTCCATCCTCTGTTCTATGTAAGAGTCCTTCTGAACCCCAGTCTTCAACCTCTGCTCTCGGTAACAATCCTACACCGCAGTCTCCAAAATCTGCTCTCTGTAACGGTCCTTATTCACCCCAATTTCCAAACTCTGCTTCCTGTAACAGTCCTTCTGCACCTTAGTCTCCAAACTATCCTCTTTTTAACAGTCCTCCTACACCTCAGTCTCCAACCTCTGCTCTCTGTAACAGTCCTTCTGAACCTCAGTCAGAAACCTCTGCTCTCTGCACGATCCTTCTGCACCCCAGTCTAAAACCACTGCTCTCTGTAACAGTCCACCTGCACCTCAGTCTCCAACCTTTTGCATTATGGAATGTTTTTAAAGATGCTTTGGATCCGACCCATGAGGCAGTTTGTTTGGCTCGTCAAGTGACTGAGTCTGAACAAACCCCCTTAATTGAGGCTGCTGCTACATCTAGATTTTATAAAACTACATCCCCTCAAAAACAGTCTCAATCTGATGATGAACAAGGGGATGAAGAGGAGGACAAACAACTTTCTCCTCAAGATCAGGAGGACTTAGAGGAGGCTGCAGCTAGATTTCATAACTCTGATTGGCCACCCAATTTGTTAGTTTCTGTGTCTCCAGAGCCTCCTTAGAGCTTTAAATAAAACTATGGAAACTATGGGAGCCTTACAACTGGGTCTTCCATCTCCTACTGCTATACCTAAAGATAGTAACATAGTGGTGATAGACTTATAAGATTGCTTCTTTGCAGTTCCTTTATCCAAACAGGATTGTAAAGGTTTTGCTTTTAGTCTGCTTTCCCCAAATTTACAAAGACCTTTTCAAAGATTTCAATGGAAAATTTTGCCTCAGGGAATGAAAAATAGCCCCACCTTAAGTCAAAAATTTGTTGATGCAGCCTTAGTCTCCACGAGAAATAAGTTTCCATCTGGATACATAATTCATTATATGGATGATATTTTATTAGCTCATGCTGATTATTTGATACTCCAACAAATGCTTAATTTTATGATTACAAGTTTACAAGACTGGGGATTAAAAATTGCTCCTGATAAAATTCAAACTCAGGCTCCTTTTTCTTACCTTGGAAGATTGATTAATTCCAACAATATAACTTCTCAAAAAATACAGATTAGGGTTGATTCTTTGCGTACTTTAAATGATTTTCAAAAACTTCTTTGGGATATTAATTGGATAAGGCCTTACTTAAAATTAACCACTGCTGACCTTAAACCTTTATTTGAAATTTTACAGGGAGATTCAAATCCAAATTCACCTAGACAATTATCTCCTGAGGGAAAGAAGGCTTTATTTAAGGTGGAGAAGGCTATTTCAGATCATTATTTACAACAAATAGACTATAATAAGCCCTGGATGTTAATAATCTTACAGACTTCACACACTCCTACTGGATGCCTATGGCAAGATGATCCTTTAGAATGGATTCATTTGCCTTCTACTCCAAAAAAGATTAATATTTCATACCCCACCCAGGTGTCATCATTAATTTGTAAAGGTAGACTTCAAAGTAGAGAGCTCTTTGGACGAGATCCATCCTCCATTATTATTCCATATAAAAAGGAACAATTAGATTTCTTATTAAATGTTAATGATGAATGGCCTATAGCATTACAGGGATTCTATGGAGAAATATTGTTTCATTTGCCTAACCACCCATTACTACATTTTATGACTAAGGTAAATACTATTTTTCCTAAAAACTTTTCTCATGTGCCCCTCGATCAGGCTTCTCTAATTTTTACAGATGGATCTTCTAATGGAATAGCTGTTACTATTATAGATGACCAAGAGCCAATAGTCCAACAAACAACTGAAACCTCTGCTCAAAGGACGGAATTAATTGCTATTATAACTGCTTTTGAAAAGGTTACACAGCCTTTTAATCTTTATACTGATTCCCAATATATAGTTAATCTCTTTCCAGCCATAGAAACATCTTCTTTGTCCTCTCATTCATCAATTGTTAATATATTACAAAAGTTACAAAAATTAATATTACAGAGATCCTATAAATTTTTTATTGGACATATTAGAGGACATTCTAACTTACCTGGACCTTTAGTGGCAGGAAATGCTAAAGCTGATTTATTAACTAGGACTGTTTATAACGTTATTGAACAAGCTACTAAAGATCATCAATTACATCATCAAAATTCTGCTGCTCTTAGAGCACAGTTTCATATAACTAAAGAACAAGCTAGACAAATTGTTAAACAATGTCAAATCTGTCCTACTCACTTTCCTTCTCCACAGATGGGTGTCAACCCTAGGGGTTTATTACCCAACAAATTGTGGCAGATGGATGTTACTCATATTCAATAGTTTGGAAAGTTATCATTTGTTCATGTTTGTGTGGATACTTTCTCACATGTTATTTTTGCTACAGCCCGTACTGGAGAAGCTTATAAGGATATTGCCCAACATCTTTTTGCCTCCTTTGCATATATGGGATTACCTCTTCATATTAAGACAGACAATGCTCCTGCTTATATTTCAAAATCCTTTAAACACCTGTGTCAGACACTTAACATAGTTCATTCCACAGGCATCCCCTATAACCCACAAGGACAAGCCATAGTGGAAAGAGCTCATCAGACCTTAAAATCTCAAATTAATAAATTAAAAGAGGGAGAACTACATTATAGCTCTCCTCATCAAATTCTTCAACATGCTCTATTTGTCATTAATCATTTAAATGTAAATGATTCTAAATTAACTCCAATGCAACGTCATTGGTCTGAGCAAACAGTAACTCAAAAACCTTTAGTTAAATGGAAAGATCTTCTTACTGGACAGTGGAAAGGACCTGATATTCTCTTAACATCGGGGAGAGGATATGCTTGTGTGTTTCCACAGGACGCTACTTCACCTTTGTGGATTCCAGATCGACTCATCAGACATTATGACTCACCCATATCACAGGCGGAGGTTCCTCCCCAAGCCATACCCAAGGATGCCATCGACCCAGGATGAAGAACTTGCCGAGGACATGACTAATCTTCACCTTCATTCCCCTCGACAGGCACGAACAACATTGACATCAAAATTACCTTCCTGGGGTCAAATCAAACATTTGACCAGTCAGGCACAAAACTTGGTTGTTAGCCAAGGTGCCTCTGCCTCTCCTGAAAAAGTGTTTCTTGCTATGCTAGCACTCTTATCCTGTCAGGTATCACTGATTTCTGCTAATCAATCTTATTGGGCTTATTTTCCTGATCCTCCTCTTTTAAGAGTTACTGATTGGGGAAAACTTAATATTAAGGTGTTTACTGATAATCCTGATTTGTTAGGAGGGATTTCTGATTCCCTTATTCCTCATAAGATGTCCTATAATATTAATTTCAAGGGTTTAATAGAAGAGACTCCTATTTGCTTTGCTACTGATAATAAATTCATCCCTCAAGGATGTATGCCTATTAATTATAGACAATATTTTACTGATTGCCCTCCTGGCTTCCCAAACATGGATAATAAAAAGAGGAGCCTTTGGCTCCTCGAAATGGTTTCTTTAGGATATTATATAGTTAATGAAACCTATGTTAATAAGACATTACCTGAAGCCATTGATCCATGTGAATTAAAAAATAACAAAAAAGATTTTTATTGGAATAATATGATTGATCCTTGGGAAGAATTTCCTCATTGGTTTCAATGTGGATTTATGCAAAGGGCACAAGTCTTTCAGCCTAAGTCTTCAGATGTTAAGATCTATGATTGGTCTGCTTCTGCCCCTCATTTTGATTATAAAAATTATTTTAAGACTAAGTTTCAAAAATTTAATCATACTGAAGGAATGTATACAAGTTTTCCTATTCATAGGTGGTTCTCACCTGGTTGGGTCACTCCCATATTTCAGAGTGAGCTCCCTAATGGAAAGGTTTCATACTTCCCAGATCTCTTTAGATTAATTGCAGCTACTAATATGGTTCTTTTAACCAGACCTGGTAAAACTCCAGAACCTTTCAATATTCGTGCTTGCATTAATGCTCCTCATGCTATTTTAGTAGGTAATAATAATACCTTGACAATTAATCGTAACAATAGTGTTTATTCTATTTCCTGTGATCAATGTATGTTAACTAATTGTATACATGCTAATCTTCCAAAAAACTATACTACTTTTATAATTATACATCAGCCTTCCTATGTAATGATTCCTGTCCTTCTTAATGATGATTGGTATGATGATGAAGGGTCACAAATTCTTAAAAAATTTAATGAATTAATTAGACCTAAGCGATTTGTTGCAACATTAATTTTAGGAATTACAGCATTAATAGGAATTATTACTTCTTTAGCTTTATCTACTACAGCTTTAGTTAAAGAAATTCATACTGCTCATCATGTTAATGATTTATCTCATAATGTTTCATTAGCATTGGCTATTCAAGAAAAAATAGATAAGAAATTGGAGGCCAGAATTAATGCCTTAGAGGAAGCTTTATTATATGTAGGAAACCAGATTCAAAATATAAAAACTCAAATGACAACCAAATGTCATGCTAATTTCAAATGGATCTGTGTTACTTCCTTAAAATATAATCAAACTAAATATGGATGGAATCAAGTACAAACTCATTTATTAGGGATTTGGAATAAAACTGAAATAGGCCCCAATATACAAGATTTACAACAACAAGTAAAATATATAAGTAAGGCTTATTTATCTACTGACTCTACAGCTGACCTTGCTGCAGACTTATACAAAAATGTACAAAAAACTATTTCCAATAGTACTTGGTGGTCATATATGATTAATATTGGTTTTGGCTTTTTATTCATTGTTCTTGTTTGTCTCATTCTTCCAGTCCTCTTCAGACTTGTCTGGAAATCAATCAGAAGCATCTCCGTCCAAATCGAACATCTCAAATTAAAAAATAAAAAAGGGGGAAATGCTGCGCCCCTCCCCTGACTCAGGCAATGGCAAGGCCCTACTGAGGTGGATGGCGCAAGGCGTCCATCCTCTGGAGGAGCGCAGTATGTTTCTGGGAATGGGATGATTTGTTTTTGTATTCCTTTAATAAGTATGGTTTGGATTTCTCATATGACCATTAAGTATAAAGGAAAAATCATGACTTTCCCAATTAATGCAACTACTTCTAAAGCATAGATCTGTTTGCTCTAAATGCAATGATTCAGCTGTGGAGTGTAAATTGTTAATGTCTAAAGAAAAACTCCCTGTATTCCTGTCAAGGAAGTTTTTGAGAAATTAAATTAAAATCTAGAGAAGAAAAATTAATGTTAAGAAGATAGATTAGTGCTTAGTACTGGGCAACTTGTTCTTGTTCCTGTGCACAATGGTTTGTGCTCTTACTTTTGTTTGATTAAAAGTAATAACAAGTCAACCCCTTGCCGTAACCATGGCACCGGTTCCAGTCAGTAAGTCAAGAAAGAATAGTCAAGGTATAGGCCAATAGTTTGGGACATTTGTAACTATTATTAAAAGTTAACTAAGCAGAAACTGCTCAAAGCAAAACGCGAACTGAAAGTACAAATGCTTGCTTATGCATAAGCCAAGATACATTCTTCTATTCTAATTGTAGCTACGTAATATTTTGTTTTGTTTGAATAATGATTCCTGTTTTGTAACCACAAAGTACTGTAAGCCTGCCAAAATGCAAAGTATATATGATCAACTTCACAAGTAAAGATTGGGATCAACACCTTCACTTTGGTGTCTGTGTTGTTTCTCCACCCCCTCTTTCGCCGACTCCTCACCATCCGTTCGTCTCCTGAGACCCCCTGTTGGAGCTGGTCTCCGACACAACCCAGTCTAAAAACTCTGTCCTCTGTATCAGTCCTTCTTCACCCCAGTCTCCAAACTCTGCTCTCCGTAACAGGCCTTCTGCATCCAGGCCTCAAATCTCTGCTCTCTGTAACAGTCCTGCTGCACCTGGGTCTACAATCTATGCTCTCTGGAAGTTCCTTCTGAAACCTTGTCTAAAAACTCTGCTTTCGGTAACAGTTCTTCTGCACCCCAGTCTCCAACCTCTACTTTCTGTAACAGTCTTTTTGCAACTCAGTATCCAAACTCTGCTCTCTGCAACGATCCTTCTTCACCCCAGTCTCCAACGTCTCCTCTCCTCAACAGTCCTTCTGCACCCCTGTCTCCAACCTCTGCTTTCTGAAACGGTCCTTCTGCACCCCAGTCTCCAACGTCTGCTTTCTGTATCAGTAATTCTGTACCTCTGTCTCCAAACTTTGCTCTCTGTAACATTCTTTCTGCATCGCAGTCTCCAACCGCTGCTCTCTGCAACAGTTCTTCTGCACCCCAGACTCTAAACTCTGCTCTCCGCAACAGTTCTTCTGCACCCCAGTCTCCAAAATCTGCACTCGGAAACAGTTCTTCTCAACCCCAATCTCCAACCTCTTCTCTCTTTAATAGTCCTCCTGTATTGCAGTCTCCAAATTCTGCTCTCTGCAACAGTCCTTCTGCACCCAAATCTCCAACACCTGCTCCCTGCAAAAGTCCTTCTTCACCCCAGTCTCCAACCTCTACTCTGTGTAAGAGTTTTTCTGCCCCCTAGTGTCCAACCTCTGCTCTCTACAATAATCATTCTGCATCCCAGTCTCCAACATCTGCTCTCTGCAACAGTCCTTCTGCAACTAGGTCTCCAGCATCTGATCTCTGAAAAACTCCTTTTTCACCACAGTCTCCAACTTCTGCTCTGTGTAACAGTCCTTCTGCAAAGCAGTTTCCAACCTCTGCTCTCTTCAATGATCCTTCTGCATCCCAGTCTCCAGAATCTGCTCTCTGCAACAGTTCTTCTGCACCCAAGTCTCCAACATCTGCTCTCAGCAACAGTCCTTCTGCACCTCAGTCTGGAAACTCTGTTGTCTGCAACGATCCTTCTGCAACTCAGTCTCCAACCTCTGCTCTCTGTAACAGTCTTGCTGCACCTCGGTCTATAATCTCTGCTATCTGTAATGTAAGATCTTTCTACATACCAGTTTTCAAACTCTGCTCTCTGTAACATTCTTTTTTCACCACAGTCTCCAACCTCTGAATTCTGCACCGATCCTGCTGCAACCCAGCCTCTGAACTCTGTTCTCTGCAACAGTTCTTCTGCTCCCCATTCTCCAACCTCTGCGCTCTTTAACAGTCCTTCTGTTCGGCAGTCTTCAAGCTCTGCTCTCTGTAATGGTCCTTCTGCACCACAATCTCAAACCTCTTCTTTCTGTATAAGTCCTTCTGCACCTCTGTGTCCAACCTCTGCTCTCTGTAATAGTCCTTCTGCACCTCTTTCTCCAACCTCTGCTCTCTGCATCCTTACTTCTGCACCCCATTCTCTAACCTCTGCTCTCTTCTACAGTTCTTCTGAACCACAGTCTAAAACATCTGCTCTCTGCAACAGTCCTTCTGTACCCTAGTCTCCAAACTCTGCTCTCTGTAACGGTCCTTCTGCACCCCAGGCTCCAAACTATGCTCTCTGTAACAGTCCTTCTGCACCTCAGTCTTCAAATTCTGCTCTTTACAACAGTCTTTCTTCACCAAAGTCACCAACTTCTCCTCTCTGCAACAGTCCTTCTACAACCCAGTCTTCAACCTCTGCTCTCTGCACACAGTCCTTCTGTACGTCAGTCTCCAACATGTGCTCTCTATAAGATCCTTCTGCAACCCAGTCTCCAAACTCTGCTCTCTGTAACAGCCTTCTGCACCCCATTCTACAAAGTCTGTTCTCCATAACAATCCTCCTGCACCCCAGTATCAAAACTCTGCTCTCTACAACGATTTATGTGCACCCCAGTCTCCAACCTCAGCTCTCTGCAACAGTCCTTCTGAAACTAAGTCTCCAACATGTGCTCTCTGCAACAGTCCTTCAGCACCTCAGGCTTAAAATTCTGTTCTCTGCACGATCCTTCTGCACCTCAGTCTCAAACCTCTACTCTCTGTAACAGTCCTTCTGCACCTCAGTCTTCAATATCTGCTCTCTGTAAGATCCTTCTGCAAACCAGTTTCCAACTCTGCCATATGTAAAAGTCATTCTGCAGCCATTCTCCAAACTCTGCTCTTCGTATAAGGCCTTCTGCACCCCAGTCTTCAACCTCTGCTCTCTGTAACAGTCCTGCTGTGCCTCAGTCTTCAATCTCTGCTCTCCGTAAGATCCTTCTGCAACCTTGTCTAACAACTCTTCTCTCTCTAACAGTTCTTCTGCATCTTCGTCTAGAACCTCTGCTCTCTGTAACAGACCTTTTGCATCACAATCTCCAACCTAGATTCTTTGTAACAGTCTTTTTGCACCTCAGTCTCCAACGTCTGCTCTCTGAAACGATCCTTCTGCACCCCAGTCTCCAACATCTGCTCTCTGCAACAGACCTTGTGCACCCCAGTCTCCTACGTCTCCTCTCTTTAACACTCTTTCTGCAAACCAGTCTGTAACCTCTGTCCACTGTAAGGTCCTTCTGCACCCCAGTTTTCAAACTCTGCTCTCTGTTACATTCCTTCTCCAACCCAGTCTCCAACCTCTTCTTTTTTCAATGGCCCTGCTGCAACCCAGTCTCCAACCTCTGTTCTCTGCAACAGTCCTTCTACTTCCCAGTCTCAAACCTCTGCTCTCTGTAACAGTCCTTCTGCACAATAGTCTCCAACCTCTGCTCTCTGTAATGGTCTTTCTGCACCACAGTCTCAAATCTCTGCTTTCTGTATCAGTCCTTCTGCACCATCGTCTCCAACCTCTGCTCTCTGTAATGGTCTTTCTGCACCACAGTCTCAAATCTCTGCTTTCTGTATCAGTCCTTCTGCACCACGGTTTCAAACCTCTGCTCTCTGTAACACTTCTTCTGCACCTCTTAATTCAACCTCTGAACTCAGCAACCCTACAATTGCAACCCATTCTCTAACCTCTGCTCTCTTTAACAGTCCTTCTGCACCCCATTTCCTAACCTCTGTTCTCTGCAACAGTCCTCCTGAACCACAGTCTCCAAACTCTGTTCTCTGTTATAGTCTTTTTGCACCCCAGTCTCCAACCTCTGCTTCTGTATCAGTAATTCTGCACCCCAGTCTCCAAACGTTTCTCTCTGTAACATTTTTTCTGCACCTCAATCTCCAAACTCACTCTCTGCAACAGTTCTTCTGCACACCAGTTTTTAAACTCTGTTCTCTGCAACAGTCCTTCTGAACCACAGTGTCCAACTTCTGCTCTCTGTAACGGTCCTTCTGCACCCCAGTCTTTAACCTCTGCTTTCTGTATCAGTCCTTCTGCACCCCAGTCTCCAACCTCTTATCTCTGTAACAGTCCATCTGCATCTCAGTCTCCAAATTCTGCTCTCTGCCACAGTCCTACTGCACCCAAGTCTCTAACACCTGCTCCCTGCAACAGTCTTTCTTCACCCCAGTCTCCAACAACTGCTATCTGCTACAGTCCTTCTGCACCCCAGTCTCCAATCTCTGCTCTCTGAAAAAGTCATTCTGCATCTCTGAATCTATCTCTGCTCTCTTCAATGGTCCTTCTGCACCTCAGTATCAAACCTCTACTCTCTGTAACGGTCCTTCTGCACCTCAGTCTCCAACCTCTGGTCTCTGTAAGATCCTTCCGCAACCCAGTCTCCAATATCTGCCCTCTCTAACAGTCGTTCTGCATCCCTTTACCAAACTCTGCTCTCTGTAACAGGCATTCTTCACCGCAGTCTCCAAACTCTGTTCTCTGTAACAGTCCTTCTGCACCCCAGGATCCAACTTCTGTTCTCTGTAACAATCCTTCTGCAACTCAGTTCCCAAACTCTGACATCTGCAATCGTCCTACTGCACACCAGTCTCTAACCTCTGCTCTCTGCAACGATTGTTTTGGATCCCAGTCTCCAAACTCTGCTCTCTGCAAAAGTCCTTCTGCACCCCAGTCTTCAACATCTGCTCTCTGCAACAGTGCTTCTGCATCTCAGTCGGAAAACTCTGCTCTCTGCAACTATCCTTGTTCAACACAGTCTCCAAACTCTGCTTTCTGTAACAGTTTTTTTGCGACTCAGTCTCCAACCTCTGCTCTCTGTAACAGTCCTTCTGCACCCCATTCTCCAAACTCTGCTCTCTGTAAGATCCTTCTGCACACAAGTTTCTTAACTCTGCTCTCCGTAGCATTCCTTCTCCACCCAGTCTCCAACCTATGCTTTTTGCAACGGACCTTCTGCACGCCAGTCTCCAACCTCTGTTCGCGGCAAAGGTCCTTCTGCACCCCTGTCTCCAAATTCTGCTCTGCATATCATTTTTTCTGAACCTCCGTCTCCAATTTCTGCTCCATGTTAGATCCTTCTGCAACCAAGTCACCAAACTCTGCTCTCTGGAACAGTCCTTCTGCACCCCAGTCTCCAACCTCTGCTCTCTGATAGATCCTTCTGCACCCCAGTCTCCAAACTCTGACCTGTGTAACAGTCATTCTTCACCCAAGTCTCTGTAACAATCCTTCTGCACCTCAGTCTCACAAATCTGCTCTCTGCAACGGTTTTTCTGCACCCCATTCTCCAACGTCTATTGTCTGCAAGAGTCCTGAGGCACCTCAGTCTCCAAATTTTGCTCCCTGCAAAAATACTTCTGCACCCAAGTCTCCAACTTCTGCTCTCTGCAACAGTTCTTCTGCACCCCAGTCTCCAACCTCTGCTCTCTGAAAGATCCTTCTGCACCCCAGTCTCTAAATTCTGATCATTGTCACAGTCTTTTTTTACCTCAGTCTCCAACCTCTTCTCTCTGTAACAATCCTTCTGCACCTCAGTCTACGACATCTGTACTCTGCAGCGGTCTTTCTGCACCCCATTCTCCAAACTCTTTGGTCTGCAAGAGTCCTTCAGCACGTCATATCCGACCTTTACTCCCTGCAAAAATCCTCTGCACCCCAGTCTCTAACATCGGCTCTCTTCAACAGTTCTTCTGCACCCCAGTCTCCAACTTCTACTCTCTGAAGTATTCCTTCTCCACCCCAGTCTCCAACCTCTGATCTCTGTAACAGTCCTTCTGTACCGCAATCTCTAACTTCTGTTCTCTGTAAGATCTTTCTGCACTCCAGTTTCCAAACTCTGCTCTCTGTAACATTTCTTCCCCACGCAAATACTAACCTCTGCTCTCTGCAATGGTCCTTCTGCACCCCAGTCTCCAACCTCTGATTTCTGTATCAGTCCTTCAGCACCACAGTCTCCAAACTCCATTCTCTATTACAGTCCTTTTGCATCTCAGTCTCCAAACACTGCTTTCTGCAAAAGTCTTTTTGCATCCCATTCTCTAACCTGTGCTCTCTCCAACAGTCCTACTGTACCCTAGTCTCAAACCTCTGTTCTCTGTAACAGCCCTTCTGTACTGCAGTCTCCATCCTCTGCTCTCGTTAAGATTCATTCTGGACCCATGTCTCCAACTTCTGCTTTCTGTATCAGTCCTTCTGCACCCCAGTCTCCAAACTCTTCTCTTTGTAACAGTCCTTCTACATCTCAGTCTCAAACATCTTCTCTCTGTAACAGTCCTTCTCTACCCCAGTCTCAAAACTCTGCTCTCTGCAACAGTTCTTCTACACCAAAGTCTTCAACCTCTGCTCTGTGTAACAGTCCTTCTGCAACCCAGTGTCAAAACTCTGCTCTCTCAACAGTCCTTCTGCATCTCAATCTCCAAACTCTGCTCTCTGTAACACTCTTTCTGCACCTCAGTCTCCAAATTCTGCTCTCTGCAACAGTCCTTCTTCACTCAAGTCTCCAACCTCTGCTCTCTGCAACAGTTTTTCTACACACCAGTCTTCAACCTCTGCTCTTCGTAACAGTCCTTCTGCACACCAGTCTCCAACCTCTGCTCTCTGTAACAATCATTCTGCACCCCAGTCTCCCACCTCTGCTTTCAGTATCATGATTTTTCATCCCAGTCTCCAAAGTATGCTATGTGGAAGAGTCCTTCTGCATCCCAGTCTCCAACATCTGCTCTCTGCAACCGTCCTTCCGCACACCAGTCTCCAAACTCTGCTCTCTGTAACAGCCCTTCTGCACCAAGTCTCCAACCTCTGCTCTCTGTAACAGGCCTTCTGCAACCCAGTCTCCAAACTCTGCTCTCTGTATCAGTCCTTCTGCACCCCAGTCTCCAAACTCTGCTCTCTGTAACACTCCTTCTGAAACTCAATCTCCAATTTCTGCTCTCTGCAACAGTCCTTCTGCACCCAAGTCTCCAACCTCTGCTCTCTTCAACAGTCCTTCTACACACCAGTCTTCAACCTCTGCTCTTTGTAACAGTCCTTCTGCACACCAGTCTCCAACCTCTGCTCTCTGTAACAATACTTCTGCACACCAGTCTCCCACCTCTGCTTTCTGTATCATGATATTTAAACCCAATCTCCAAAGTCTGCTATGTGTAACAGTTCTTCTTCATCTCAGTCTCCAAACTCTGCTCTCTGCAACAGTCCTTCTGCACTCCAGAATCCAAACTCTGCTTTCTGCAAAATTCTATCTGCACACCAGTCTCCAAACTGTGCTTTCTGTAACTGTCCTTCTGCACCCTAGTCTCCCACCTCTTCTCTCTGTTATGATCCTTCTACACCCCAGTCTCCACTTTGCTCTCTGCAATGATTCTTCTACAACTGAGTTTCCAACTTTTGCTCTCATCCTCGATCCTTCTGCACCCCACTCTCCAACCTCTGCTCTATGTATGATCCTTCTGAAAAGAAGTCTCCAAACTCTGCTTTCTGTAACAGTCTTTGTGCACCCCAGTCTCCAAACTCTGCTCTTTGTAAAAGTCCTTCTGCACCATAGTCTCCATCCTATGCTCTCTGCATCATTTTTTCTGCACCCCAGTCTCCAAACCCTTTTCTCTGCAATAGTCCTTCTGCACCCCTGTCTCGAAACACCCCTGCTCTCGGTAACAGTCCTTCTGTACTGCACTCTCCTAACTCTGCTCTCTGTAACGGTCCTTTTGCACCCCAGTCACCAACCTCTGCTCTCTACCCAGGGAGTAGGTGTTATGAGTGGATTGGACCCACAACCGTTTCCTAAATCCACAGATTCTGTCATTTTTAGAGCTCAAGCCATTTCCTTCTGGATGGCCTGTTTCCAGCCTGCCCTCACCTAGAATGTGGTCTACTAGTGATTATTGAGATTCTCCAGCTGTCCTGGTCCTGCCCATTTGAACACCACTGCTAGCTCCTAGGCAGCCAGACCCATGGACCTCCTGCTGCCCACTGAGGAGAGAAAAGAGATTTTCTGAGGACCCTGTTAAAAGTCGACTCTTATTATTTTTAAAAGACCACACTCAGAGGGTATGTTTCAGGCAGTCCTTCACATGCGTCTTTGAGAAATCAGACTCACAATGATTTTTGTGATTCTCTCCCAGGATCCAATAACCACCGCTCTATTCCCTACTTCTCTGAGATCAACTTTTTAGCTTCCACAAAGAAGTGAAAAACTGCTATTTCTCTTTATTTGTCTGGCTTATTTCACTTAATATAATTTCTCCCATGAGCTAGTTTTAAATAGAAACTGCACAACAAATTCTTTTATGTCAGATTTAAATTTTATTCTGAAGAGATAATTCAAAAGGGTCACATATGTTTATGTAGGAAAATGTTCATTAAAGTATTTATAAAACTGGAGATGATCTGAATGTTTAGCCAAAGGGGAGAGATTAAGTTTATTTAAGAGAGATGTAAGTTTATTGATCATCTCAATAGATGCAGAAAAAGCATTTAACAAAATATAGCACTCCTACCTGTCAAAACAGTAGAAATACTAGGGACAGAAGGAACTTTGTAAAAGCATTGTAAAATCTAAATATACTAAACCCAAGGCAGCATCATTCTAAGTGGAGAAAGGTTGAAAGCATTCACTCTAAAAACCTGAAGCAGACAGGGTGCCCCCTCTTTCACCACTTCTATTCAACTTCATCCTTGAAATTGCCAGAGCCATTGGACAAAAGAAAGAAATTAAAGGTATACAAATAGGTCAAGAAGAATTCAAATCTCACTCTTTTCTGATAGGATCATGTCATCTTCTTAAATTTTTTATTAGAGCATAATAGTTATACATGGAAGTTGGGTTGATTTGGAAAAGATCCTACGTGCATGGAATCTGATTTACTCCATTCAGTCCCCACCCCCCATCTCCCTCCCCTTCCCACCCCAATTCTGCTTTCTCTACTGATCTTTCTTTGGGTCATTTATCTGTTAGTTTCTGACTGGTGCTTTGTACATATACATACAGGTGCAGTCCCCTGTATTAGACTTCCATGTGCACATAACATGATCTGCGTAAAGACTTTTTACATTTCCTCATTTCCCAAACCTCTCCGCTCTCTCATTCTCCTTCTACTCCACTGATCTTCCCTGTATACTTAAGATAGCCAGTCCAACCCCACTTCATCAACTTCTTTCCTCTATTTTGCTCTGGCCCTGATAATTTAAGCATTGTACAGGAATAGTTAACTTCTGCCTTTCCGAACACAGAGATCAAGATTGATGTAAAATGAGAAAAACTCTACATTGGAAAACACTGAAGGCAACACCGACTGCTTGTGCAGATGATGACTCTGCTTTGTAATTTTTTTTCTAAACATTTGCAATTAAAATGAACTTCTCCAAAAATCCTATGTTTACATAAAAGGACAACAGGAGACAGAGATTACTGAGACAGTGAGAAATGACTTCACACCATGATGAGGTCGAATGGCTTTCTGTTGGCTTCTAGCAATTGTCTGGTTACTCGAACCCACCATCACCCCTGCAAATGTGTGCAGCTCCATGGGTCTAATTTCCTGAGACCAGTCCCACAGGTTATCAGTCTCCAGGCTGCTTTTCATTCGATATTATTTGTCATGTTGCTGCAGATTAACAAGCCTGTTTGGGGTGCTCTCAGTCCATTTTCATCACGGTCTCTTTTTCTCTGTTTTGTAGCTATGACAACATTGGAAATGAGCAATCAATCATTTGTCACTGAATTCATCTTCTTGGGATTTTCCAACCACTCCAACCTACAGGGCTGGTTCTTCTTGCTCTTTCTGGTCATTTACCTGACCACTCTCCTGGGGAACATGCTCATAATAGTGGCCACCAGGGTCAGTCCTGCTCTCCACACTCCAATGTACTTTTTCCTCAGCAATTTGAGCTTCTTGGACGTCTGCTACACATCCACCACCCTCCCAGTACTGCTGGTGAACTTCTTCTGGGAGAAGAAGGCTATTTCTTACGAGGGCTGCCTTTCCCGGATCTTCTTCTTGGTGACAAGTGCTGGCACAGAAGGCGTCTTACTGGCTGTGTGGCCAGTATGACTGCTGTGTGGCCACCTGCCGTCCTCCTCAGTACCCAGTCATCATTAGTGTGAAGGCCTGTGTTAGCCTGGTGACTGGGTCCTGGCTCTTTGGGCTGGTGAATTGGGTCACACACACAGTGCTGGCCATCACACTCACTCTGTGTGGGCCCTACCAGATCATCCACTTTCTCTGTGACACCCCATTTCTCCTGAAACTCTCCTGCTCAGACACCTCTGTCAAGAAATCTGCGCTCCACGTTGTCAGTGCCACCATGGGCCTGAGCCCCTGCCTCTTCACTGCAGGCTCCTACGCACTCATCACGGCCGCCATCCTGGGGATTCCCTCTGCCCAGTGCAGGAGGAAGGCCTTCTCTACCTGTGCGTTCCCCCTCACTGTCGTGGTGGTCTTTTATGGAAAAGCCTACTTCCACTATTACAGGCCCAGAGAAGGCTGGAAACGGACACCCTGGTCTCTGAGCTCTTCTGTGTGGTGACCCCCATGTTGAAGCCCATCATTCACAGCCTGAGAAGCAACGAGGTCCAGAGTGCCCTGAGGAAGCTTGCTGGGAGACAGACTGTATAGTGAGATTAGAACAAGATGATGGTTTTATTCTAGGAAATGTCTTAGCTGTAGAAATATATGAACTCTTCAGCAGCAATTACAAGAGCGCTCTCTCCATACACAGTGTCTCATGACCACTGTGGTGCCCCTCCAACCAGGGGAAGCACACTGTGCTAAGTATGTGACACATTGTGACCTCACCTGGGTTCTCTAATTTACAGGTATTTCAGAATATTTTTATTACTTTTCTCTCCAAAAAAAGCCTATACCCAAAGCAGTCAATCTCCTTTTCCCCAATATTACAGCTCTAGCCAACACTAGTGAATGTGAAGTGCTATGTGCAATGTGACTTTGACTTGCATTTTCTTAATGAATCTTGATTCTAAGTTTTAAATAAACACCATTTCTGTGTTTCTCCTTCACATGTGGAAGGACCCATGTATACACTCGAGTTTCTGTGGATATTTTTAATGAAGTAATACCATATACGCCTTTTGGATCTGACTCCGTTCACATAGGATGTTTGCAATTTTCAGTTATATTGTAGCTTGTATTAGTATTTTAGTTTATTCCTCCTTTTTGTGACTGATTTCTATCTTATGAAAATGCCACATTTCTTTGTTCATTTCCCACTGGATAGTAATTTCTACTATGTGTCTGTGTGGGTGTCGTACTGCAGATTGAACCCGGAGCCTTCTGCACACTAAACAATGTTCTACCACTAAGAAAAAGCCCAACCCTTTTAAAAATATTGTTTTGAGACAGGGTCTTGTAAATTTGCCCAGGTTGTCCCTGAATTTGTGATCCTCCTGCCTTAGCTTCTTGAGTAGCTAGATTGCAGACCTGCCTGGTCATTTTCACTTTTTGACTAATATGAATAAGATTCATATATATAATATGAACATTATATATAATATGAACTTTATATGAACATTAATGTAGAAATCATTGGTGGACAACTTTTTTATTTATCTTGAGTTTGTAAGTACGAGTGGAAGAGGTGGATCGTTAACTCCATATTTAACTTTCTGAAGAAGTTCCAGATCTTTTTCAGACCAGTGGATCCAGCTTACCTTATTATTAAGAGTGGTGAATAAAGCTTCTGATTTCCTCACTCCCTTAAAAACACATAATTATCATTCCTTTTATTGTGAAGACCCTGGAATGTGTGAAGTGTTTCCTCAAATGTGCTTTAGCTTTGCCTTTCCCTGATGGCTAATCATTCTAAGATCTTTTAGAGTACTGTTAATTTGTCTTTCCTAAGCATGAGGAAAACACCATTGTAATATGGGAAATTTTAAGTTTTAGAGACTTAACTTTTAATCTAATACTTTTATTTTTATTTTTGTGCAGTAAAATACTACAAGATTTTCAAGCTTGTTGTCTTTTCTCCATCTGTGCCCGAAAGAGCTGTTTGATGACTCTTTTTTTCCCCTACTTTTAAACTCCATAGCAAACAATTTCTTCACCAGGTCATGAGCAGGATCATAAAATTAAGGGGCACGAAGTAATACAGGGTTTGGTAAGGGATCAGCCCTTAGCAGGAGTGGATCAGCTGAAGATAGTGGGGATGCTTTTAATATTGTGGCTTCTGATATCTGTCCATCTGGCAAAGTATGTAACATGAAGGAAAAACTTCATATGCCATGCGAAATCCATCCCAAAAAGTGTACACTCACCCTGAGCCCTTCTATCCCTAGCGGGAAGGAAAGGCAGTCTTGAGGTATCAGCCACCCACAACTTCTTAGCAGAAACCTCACTCTGAACTTTGCTCACCCACATCCCAGGAGAGAGAGGATGCTGATCTTCTCGCTGCATGCTGGGAACAGGTGATTGCCAAGACATTAATGAATCCAACAGCGAATTAACTGCTCCCTATTGTTGCAGTTGAACTCAAGCCATTGCCCTTGAGTTGTGTTTGCACACTGAGGAGTCCCAGAGAAACTGCAGAGGAAAGGCTGGATGCATATTTTCAACAGGTCAGCCCCAGACCTCTATAAATGTCCATCACAGGAAAATGAATTGTGAGAGATCAGAGGATTTTGACTCTTTAATAAGGCCACAGATATGCGACAGGCAACTTTCAGGTGCTAGTATGGAGAGCAGCAAGGGCCACACCAAAACCAGAAATCTACGCCTCTCTGTGAGAGTTGCTGGTAAGTAGTTTATTTACCATCACAATTTTCAAAAACACTATCCCAGAATCAGGATATACCTACACCTTAAAAACATATTACAGAATATGGTACATATTTTTATTACCATTTTGATGGCATTTATGTAATGACCTATCGTAGCACCTTTTCTATGTGTGTCTAAGTTTCCACAATACTACTTGTATTGCCAGAGTAAAAATAACTTCAGAGGTTATCACAAAACCTGAGGGATTAAGCATGATGCCTCCAGTACTGGAAGAAAACCAAAAACATAACCAGAAACCCTGGGATGCCTGAATTCCTTAAGTGAGATGATGTGTGTGGAAAATTACTAATGGTAAACAATAGATAATGCTAAGTGTTAATTCTCTGCTTTAGATGAGCAGGACAGAAAGGAATAATTTTTAGGGAGAAAGTATAGGGACACATTCCCATTATGATACAATATAGCATAACAATAGACCTACCAAAATATCTGTTTAAATAAAAATCATGGGGGGATCCATCATGGCGGCCGGCGAGGAAGCAGCGATTCCAATGTCTCCACTTTAACGGGACCAGAACAACCCACTGCAATAGCCGCAGCCTACCTATGGAAGAACTTCTAACAAAATTCCCTTAAGAGGAGAGCAGCGGAGAACTGGTAGGTTTATTGGAAGTGACAGTTAGTCCCAGAGAAGTGGATCTTGGCTGGCCACGTGGGCACAGAGGTACAGTACTGCAGCCATCAGCCGCTCCTGCAAGCGGCTCTCATGGGAAGCCTATCTCTGGCTCAGCGTGCGGCTTCCCCACCCACCTGCCTGGCTCTAGACCACATGGCCTCCACAGGCAGCTCCACGGCGGGTGCAGGTGTTTAGTCCCCCAGCCAGCACCCCCTAATGCAAGCGGCCTGCACCCAGTGGCCGGCCTGCCCCGCCCAAACCGGCAGGCGCCCTTCACCATCCAGGCTCCCATGGGAGGCCCATCTCGCTCAGCGAGAGGCTGCCCCACCCACCTGCCTGGCTCTTGACCACGCGGCCACAGCTTCCTGGCTCCACAGGCGGCTCCACAGAGGGTGCAGGTGTTTAGTCCCGCAGCCAGCACCCGCTACTGCAAGCGGCCAGCACCCAGCGGCTGGTCGCTCTGCCCGAACCGGCAGGCATTCTCCACCATCCAGGCTCGCATGGGAGGCCCATCTCTCGCTCAGCGAGAGGCTGCTCCACCCACCTACGTGGCTCTTGACCACGCGGCTGCAGCTTCCGGGCTCCACAGGCAGCTCCACTTACAAAAGGCCTGACCAGAATAACCTGGAGGGGGAGATGCACTCTGTCCTTCTGGCTTGGAGGTTTGGTCTGGGGCCAGCTGACCCATTGCTGCCGTCCTGAGATGAGGTGGGACACCTAGGTGGAAGGGAACAATGGGGGAAGCGTCCCTAGCTAATGGCATCCAGAAGGTTAAGGCTGGAAAGGGGACAGGAGGAGACAGTTCGCAGGGGACAAGATGTGATTCCCCAGGGCATGTCCCCAGCCACACTCCACCTGCCCACATTCCTCTCAGTACAGTGGGATTTTCAGATAATTAACCCACAAAATGGATGGATCCACAGATTAGGTCACAAATCTCACAGTCTAATCATTTCACCTCTGAACACTGCTACTGTGGCTGACCCTGAGCTTTTGGTGGGGGGATACCTTATTTCTAAGCCATAATAGTCTCTACAGTCCATGTGCTTTGGTTAAAATACCTTCATGTAGTCAGGGAGAGTAATCGGGTGCCAAAACAAGATTAAAAGGAAATATCTGGTAACTGAAGATGTGACATTTGGAGCTTGGTGAAAAGATCTGAAGAGGAGCCCTAGGTGGAGCACTTTAAAGTCCTGGTGACGAGGACACAAGAGGGCACCTCGTCTGTGGGGTAGCTGAGTGGAAGTGGGATCACTCATTAAAACATTAAAAAAAATGAGAAGGAGTGTGTCTGGGGAGAGGAAAGAAGGAAAGGAGGTTGGGCCTGGAGTGTGGGTACCTGCGGGGTCTCCCAAAGAAGATTCCAGGAGGCAGCGGGACAGGTTCCCAGGAGATAGGCCTGGGAGTCATAGCTTAGAGTGACTGTGGAAGTCACAGGGGCTCACAAAGCCAAAATAGAGCAGGGTGAGGAGAGAGGGCCTGACGGACTGTGCAGAAAAGAAGGTGTCCAGAAGGAGGCTCACCAGCTATCAGCAGTCATTCTGCACCACAGTGTCAAAGCTCTACTCTCTATAACAGTCCTTCTGCACCCCAGTCTACAACCTCTGCTCCCTGCAACAATCCTACTCCACCCCATTCTCCAAGTTCTGCTCTCTTAAACACTCTTTCTGCACCCCAGTCTCGAACATTTGCTCTCTGAAACAGTCCTTCTGCACCTCAGTCTGAAAACTCTGCTCTCTGCAACAATCATTCTGCACCCCAGTTTCCAACCTCTGCTCTCTGTTACAGTCCTTCTACACCTAAGTCTCCAAACTCTGCTCTCTATAATATTCTTCTGCACACCAGTCTCCAAACTGAGATATCTGTAACAGGCCTTCTACACCCCAGTCTCCAAACTCTGCTCCCTGCAAGAAAACTTCTGCACCCCAGTATCCAAGTTCTGTTCTCCGAAAGAGTCCTTCTGCACCTCACTCTCGAACATCTGCTCTTCGCAACAGTCCTTCTTCACCTAAGTCTGATAACTCTGCTCTCTGCAACAATCATACTGCAACCCAGTCTCAAACCTCTGCTCTTTGTAACAGTCCTTCTGCATCTCAGTCTCCAAACTCTCCTCTCTATAATATCATTCTGCACACAGGTCTCCAAACTGTGAATCTGAAACAGGCCTTCTGCACCCTAGGCTCCAACCTCTGCTCCAAGCAAGAATCCTTCTGCACCCCAGTCTCCAAGTTCTGCTCTCTGAAAGAGTCCTTCTGCACCCCACTCTCGAACATCTGCTCTCTGCAACAGTCCTTCTGCACCTAAGTCTGAAAACTCTGCTCTCTGAATCAATCATTCTGAAACCAAGTCTCCAACCTCTGCTCTCTGTAATAGGCCTTCAGCACCCCAGTCTCCAACCTCTGCTCTCTGTAACACGCCTTCTTCACCCCAGTCTCAAAACTCTTCTCTCTGAAACGATCATTCTGCACCTCAGTCTCTAACCTCTGCTCTCTGCAACAGTCTTTCTGCACCTCAGTCTCCAAACTCTGCTCTCTGTAAGATCCTTCTGCACCCCAGTATCCAAACTCTCTGTAACAGTCCTTCTGCACCCCAGGATCCAATCTCTGCTCTCTGTAACAAAACTTCTGCACCCCAGTCTCCAACCTCTGCTCTCTGTAACAGTCCTTGTATACCTCAGTCTCCAAACTCTGCTCTCTGTAATGGTTTTTCCGCACCCCAGTCTCCAAACTCTGCTTTGTGTATCAGTAGTTCTGCAACCCAGTCTCCAAACTCTGCTCTCTGTAACAGTCCTTCTGCACCTCAGTCTCCAAACTCTGCTCTCTGTAACAGTCCTTGTGCACCCCAGTCAGAAATCTGTGCTCTCTGCAACATTTCTTCTGCACCCCAGTATCCAACCTATGATCTCTGTTACTGTACTTCTGCACCCCAGTCTCCAAACTCTGCTCTTTTTAAGATCTTTCTGCAATTCAGTCTCCAACCTCGGCTCATTGCAACGATACTTCTTCACCCCGGTCTTCAAAATCTGCTCTCTGTAACAGTCCTTCTGCACGCGAGTCTTCAAACTCTGCTCTCAGTAACAGGCCTTCTGCACCCCAGTCTCCAAACTGTGCTCTCTGCAATGATCTTTCTGTACCCCAGTCTCCAAACTCTGCTCTGTGTAACAGTCCTTCTGCACCCCAGGATCAAACATCTGCTGTTTGAAACAGTCCTTCTTCACCTCAGTCTGAAAACTCAGCTCTCTGCAAAAATCCTTCTGCACCTCAGTCTCCAACCTCTGTTCTCTGCAATGATTCTTCTGCATCCCATTCTACCACATCTGCTCTCTGCAATGGTCCTTCTGCACCCCAGTCTCAAAACTCTGCTCTCTGTAACAGTCCTTCTGTATGACAGTCTCCAACCTCTTCTCTCTATAACGGTCTTTCTAAACCCCAATTTCCAAACTCTGCTCTCTGTAACAGTCCTTCTAAGCCTCAGTCTGAAAATTCTGCTCTCTGCTACAATCCTTCTAAACCCAAGTCTCAAAAATATGCTATCTGTAACAATTCTTCTGCACCCAAGTCCCCAACATCTGCTCTCTGTAACAGGTCTTCTGCTACCCAGTATTCAAACTCTGCTCTCTGTACCAGGCCTTCTGCACCCCAGTCTCCAACCTCTTCTCTCTGCAAAAGTCTTTCTACACCCTAGTCTCCAACCTCTGCTCTCTGCAATGATCCTTCTGCATCCCAGTCTCCAACGTCTGCTCTCTGTAAGATCCTTCTGCACCCCGTTCTCCAAACTTTGCTCTCTGTAACAGTCATTCTGCACCTCAGTCTACAATTTCTTCTCTCTGCAACGGCCCTTGTGCACCCCAGTATCCAACCTCTGTTCTCTGCATTTGTCCGTCTACAGCCCAGGCTACAATCTCTGCTCTCTGTAACAGTCCTTCTGCACCCCAGTCTCCAAACTCTACTTTCCGTATTGGTTATTCTGCACCCCAGTCTAAAACCTCTGCTGTCTCTAACAGTCCTTCTGCACCTCAGTCTCAAACCTCTGCTCTCTGCAACAGTCCATCTGCACCCCAGTCTCCAACCTCTGCTCTCTGCAAACGTCTTATTATACCCCAGTATCCAACATCTGCTCTCTGCAATGATTTTTCTGCATCCCAATCTCCAAAGTCTGCTCTCTGCAACAGTCCTTCTACACCCCAGTCTCCAACCTCTGCTCTCTGTTACAGCCCCTCTGCACCCCAGTCTCCAAGCTCTGCTCTCTGCAACATTTCTTCTGCACCCCAGTCTCCAACCTGTGCTCTCTAAATCTATCGTACTGCACCCCGGTCTCCAAACATTGCTCTCTGTAGCGATCCTTCTGCACCTGAGTCTTAAACCTCTGTTCTCTGCAATGATTCTTCATCATCCCAGTTACCCACATCTGCTCTCTGCAATGGTCCTTCTGCTACCCAGTCTCAAATCTCTGCTCTCTTTAACAGTCCTTCTGTATGACAGTCTCCAACGTCTTCTCTCTATAACGATTATTCTGCACCCCAATTTCCAAACTCTGCTCTCAGTAACAGTCCTTCTAGGCCTCAGTCTAAAACTTCTTCTCTCTGCAACAATCCTTCTAAACCCAAGTCTCCAAACTGGGCTATCTGTAACAATCTTTCTGCACCCCAGTCAACAACATCTGCTTTCTGTAACAGGTCTCCTGCTACCCAGTCTCCAAACTCTGCTCTCTGTAACAGGCCTTCTGCACCACAGTCTCCAACCTATGCTCTCTGCAAAAGTCTTTCTACACCCCAGTCTTTAACCTCTGCTCTCTGCAACGATCCTTCTGCATCCCAGTCTCCAACGTCTGCTCTCTGTAAGATCCTTCTGCACCCCGTTCTCCAAACTTTGCTCTCTGTAACAGTCATTCTGCACCCCAGTCTACAACCTCATCTCTCTGCAACGGCCCTTGTGCACCCCAGTATTCAACCTCTGTTCTCTGCATTTGTCCTTCTACACGCCAGGCTACAAATTCTGCTCTCTGTAACAGTCCTTCTGCACCCCAGTCTCCAAACTCTACTTTCCGTATTAGTTATTCTGCACCCCAGTCTAAAACCTCTGCTGTCTGTAACAGTCCTTCTGCACCTCAGTCTCCAACCTCTGCTCTCTGCAACAGTCCTTCTGCACCCCAGTCTCCAACCTCTGCTCTCTGCAAACGTCTTATTATACCCCAGTATCCAACATCTGCTCTCTGCAACGATCCTTCTACACCACAGTCTCCAACCTCTGCTCTCTGCAAAAGTCTTTCTACACCCCAGTGTTTAACCTCTGCTCTCTGCAACGATCCTTCTGCATCCAAGTCTCCAACGTCTGCTCTCTGTAAGATCCTTCTGCACCTCGTTCTCCAAACTTTGCTCTCTGTAACAGTCATTCTGCACCTCAGTCTCCAACCTCATCACTCTGCAACGGCCCTTGTGCACCCCAGTATCCAACCTCTGTTCTCTGCATCTGTCCTTCTACACGCCAGGCTACAAATTCTGCTCTCTGTAACAGTCCTTCTGCACCCCAGTCTCCAAACTCTACTTTCCGTATTAGTTATTCTGCACCCCAGTCTAAAACCTCTGCTGTCTGTAAAAGTCCTTCTGCACCTCATTCTCCAACCTCTGCTCTCTGCAACAGTCCTTCTGCACCCCAGTCTCCAACCTCTGCTCTCTGCAAACGTATTATTATACCCCAGTATCCAACATCTGCTCTCTGCAACGATCCTTCTACACCACAGTCTCCAACCTCTGCTCTATGCTACAGTCCTTCTGCACTTCAGTCTCCACACTCTGCTCTCTTCAACATTTCTTCTGCACCCCAGTCTCCAACCTGTGCTCTCTGAAACTATCCTACTGCACCCCAGTCTCCAAACTCTGCTTTCTGTAGAGATCCGTCTGCACTTAAGTCTACAACTTCTGCTCTCTGCAACGATCCTTCTGCATCCCAGTCTCCAACATCTGCTCTCTGCAACAGTCCATCTACACCCCAGTCTCCAACATCTGCTCTCTGCTAACGTCTTATTGTACCCCAGTATTCAACATCTGCTCTCAGCAACGATCTTTCTGCATCCCAGTCTCCAACGTCTGCTCTCTGAAACAGTCCTTAGTCTCTAACCTCTGCTCTCTGCTACAGTCCTTCTGCACCCCAGTCTCCAACTTCTGCTCTCTGCAACATTTCTTCTGCACCCAGTCTCCAACCTGTGCTCTATAAAACTATCTTACTGCACCCCGGTCTCCAAACTCTGCTCTCTGTATCAATCCTTCTGCACCTCAGTTTCCAACCTCTGTTCCCTGCAACGATTCTTCTGCATCCCAGTCTCTCACATCTGCTCTCTGTAATGGTCCTTCTGCACCCCAGTCTCAAAACTCTGCTCTCTGTAGCAGTCCTTCTGTATGACAGTCTCCAACCTCTTTTGTCTATAACGGTTCTCCTGCATCCTAATTTCCAAACTCTGCTCTCTGTAACAGTCCTTCTAAGCCTCAGTCTGAAACTTCTGCTCTCTGCAACAATCTGTCTAAACCCAAGTCTCCAAACTGGGCTATCTGTAACAATCTTTCTGCATTCCAGTCCCCAACATCTGCTCTCTGTAACAGGTCTCTTGCTACCCAGTCTCCTAACTCTGCTCTCTGTAACAGGCGTTCTGCACCCCAGTCTCCAACCTCTGCTCTTTGCAAAAGTCTTTCTACAACCCAGTCTGAACCTCTGCTTTCTGCAACGATCCTTCTGCATCCAAGTCTCCAACGTCTGCTCTCTGTAAGATCCTTCTGGACCCCATTCTCCAAACTTTGCTCTCTGTAACAGTCATTCTGCACCTCAGTCTACAACCTCATATCTCTGCAATGGCCCTTGTGCACCCCAGTATCCAACCTCTGTTCTCTGCATCTGTCCGTCTACACCCCAGGCTACAATCTCTGCTCTCTGTAACAGTTCTTCTGCACCTCAGTCTCCAACCTCTGCTCTCTGCAACAGTCCTTCTGCACCCCAGTCTCCAACCTCTGCTCTCTGCAAACGTCTTATTATACCCCAGTATCCAACATCTGCTCTCTGCAACGATCCTTCTACACCACAGTCTCCAACCTCTGCTTTCTGCTACAGTCCTTCTGCACCACAGTCTCCAACCTCTGCTCTCTGCTACAGTCCTTCTGCAACTCAGTCTCCAACCTCTGCTCTCTGCAACAGTCCTTCTGCACCCCAGTCTCCGACCTCTTCTCTCTGCAAACGTCTTATTATACCCCAGTATCCAACATCTTCTCTATGAAACAATTCTTCTACACCACAGTCTCCAACCTCTGCTCTCTGCTACAGTCCTTCTATACCCCAGTCTCCAACCTCTGCTCTCCTCAACATTTCTTCTGCACCCCAGTCTCCAACTTGTGCTGTCTGAAACTATCCTACTGCACCCCCGTCTCCAACCTCTTCTCTCTGTAACAATCCTTCTGCACCTCAGTCTCCAACCTCTGCTCTCAGTAACAGTCCTTCTGCCCCTCCAGTCTCCAACCTCTGCCTCTCTGTAACAGGTCTTCTGCACCCAGGTCTCCAACCTCTGCTCTCTGTAACAGTTCTTTTGCCCCTCAATCTCGAAACTCTGCTCTCTATAAGTCTTCTAAACCACAGTCTCCAACCTCTTTTCTCTGCAACGATACTTCTGAACCTCAGGCTCCAACCTCTGCTCTCTGCAACAGTCCTTCTGCACCCCAGTCTCCAAACTCTGCTATCTGTAAGATCCATTTTATCCCAGTCTCCAACATTTGCTCTCTGTAACCGTCCTTCTGCACTGCAGTATCAAAACTCTGCTCTCTTTTTAAGTCTTCTGCACCTCAGTCTCCAACCTTTGCTGTCTGTAATGGTCCTTCTGTAACGCAGTCTCCAACCTCTGCTCTCTGTAACATTCCTTCTGAACCTCAGTCTTCAACGTATGCTCTCTGTAACAGCCGTTCTGCACCCCAGCCTCCAACATCTGCTCTGTGCAACAGTACTTCTGCAAACCACTCTCCAAACCCTGCTCTCTGTAACAGTCCTTCTGCATCTCAGACTCCAAACTCTGCTCTCTGTAACAGTTTTTCTAAGCCTTAGTCTGAAACCTCTGATCTTTACAAAGATCCTTTTTCACCCCAGTTTTCAACCTCTGCTCTCTGTAACAGTCCTTCTGCACCTCAGTCTCCAACCTCTGCTCTCTGCAACAGTCCTTCTGCACCTTAGTCTCCAAGCTCTTCTCTCTGCAACAGTTCTTCTACAATCCAGTCTCCAACCACTGCTCACTTCAAGGATTCTTTTGCATCCCAGTCTCCAACTTCTGCTCTCTGCAACAGTCCTTCTGCACTCCAGTCTCCAACCTCTGCTCTCCGCTACAGTCCTTCTTCATCCCAGTCTCAAAACTCTGCTCTCTGCAACATTTCTTCTACACCCCAGTCTCCAACCTGTGCTCTCTGTAACTGTCCTGCTGCGCCCCAGTTTCCAAACTCTGCTCTCTGTAGCTATTTTTCTGCACCTCAGTCTTCAACCTCTGTTCTCTTCAGGATCCTTCTCCACCTCAATCTCCAAGTTCTGCAATCTGTAAAGGTCCTTCTGCACCCCAGTCTCCAACCTCTGCTCTCTGCAACGATCCTTCTTCACCTCAGTCTCCATCCTCTGCTCTCCGCAACTGTCCTTCTGCACCCCAGTCTCCTTACTCTGCTCTTTGTAAGAATCCTTCTGCACCCCTGTCTCAAACCGCTCCTCTCTGTAACAGTCCTTCTACACCTCAGTGTCCAACCTCTGCTCTCTGTGATTAACCTTCAGCACATCAGTCTCCAACCGCTGCTCTCTGTAACAGGCCTTTTTAACCCCATTCTCCAACCTATGCTTTCTGGATCAGTCCTTTTGCACACCAGTATCCTAACTCTGCTCTCTATAACAGTCCTTCTGCATCTCAGTCTCCAACTTCTGCTCTATGCAACATTCCTTCTGCACCCCAGTCTCCAACCTCTGTTCTCAGCAAAAGTTTTTCTACACCCCAGGCTCCAAAATACACTCTCAGTAACATTCCTTCTGTACCGCAGTCTCCAACCTCTGCTGTTTGTAATGGTCCTTCTGCACGCGAGACTCCAAACTCTACTTTCCATATCAGTTATTTTGCACCCCAGTCTCCAACTTCTGCTCTATGTAAAAGTCCTTCAGCACCTCAGTCTCCAACCTCTGCTCTCTGCAACAGTCCTTCTGCACCCAAGTCTACAAGCTCTTCTCTCTGCAAAAGTCCTTCTACACCCCAGTATCCAAACTCTGCTCTCTGCAACGATCCTACTGCACCCCAGTCTCCAACCTCTGCTCTCTGCTACTGTCTTTCTTCACCCCAGTCTCAAACCTCTGCTCTCTGCAACATTTCTTTTGCACCCCAATCTCCAACCAGTGCTCTCTGCAACTGTCCTGTTGCACCAAATTCTCCAACCTCTGCTCTCTGTAGCGATCCTTATGCATCTATGTCTCCAACCACTTCTCTCTTCAACAGTCCTTCTGCACCCCAGTCTCTAAGCTCTGCTCTCTGTAACAGTCCTTCTGCACATCAGTGTCCAAACTCTGCTCTCTGTAAAAATTCTTCTTCACCTCAGTCTCTGAACTCTGTTCTCTGTAACAGGCCTTCTGGACCCCAGTCTTCAAGCTCTGCTATCTGTAACGATCTTTCTGCACCTCAGTCTCCAAACTCTGCTCTCTGTAACACTCCTTCTGCACCACAGTCTCCATCCTCTGCTCTCTGTAACAGTTCTTCTGGTCACCAATCTACAAACTCTGCTCTCTTTAACGCTCCTTCTGCACCCCAGTCTCCATCCTCTGCTCTCTGTAACACTCCTTCTGCACCACAGTCTCCATCCTCTGCAATCTATAAGAATCCTTCTGCACCCCAGTCTCTAACCGCTCCTCTCTGTAACAGTCCTACTGCACCTCAGTCTCCAACCTCTGCTCTCCGTAATGAACATTAAGCACCTGAGTCTTCAACCGCTGCTCTCTGTAACAGGCCTTCTGAACCCGATTCTCCAACCTATGCTTTCTGGATCAGTTGTTTTTCAAACCAGTATCCTACCTCTGCTCCCTGTAACAATTCTTCTGCAACTTAATCTCCAACCTCTGCTCTCTGTAACAATCTTTCTGCATCAGTCTTTCTGCACCCCAGTATCCAACCTCTGCTCTCTGTAACAATCCTACTGTACCACAGTCTCAAAACTCTGCTCTCTGTAACGGTCCTTCTGCACCCCAGTCTCCAACCTCTGCTCTCTGCAACAGTTCTTCTGCACCCAAGTCTCAAACCTCTGATGCCTGCAAAAGTCCTTCTACACCCCAGTCTCCAAACTCTGCTATCTGCAACAGTCCTTCTGCACTCCAGTCTCCAACCTCTGCTCTCTGTAACAATCTTTCTGTACCTCAGTCTCCAACCTCTACTCTCTGTAACAGTCCTTCTGCATCTCAGTCTCCAATCTCTGCTCTCTGCAATAGTCCTTAAGCACCGCTGTCTCAAATTCTGGTCCCTGCAACAGTCGTTCTACACCCCAGTCTAAAACCTCTGCTATCAGCAACAGTCCTTCTGCACCTTAGTCTCCAACCTCTGCTCTCTGCAACGAACCTTCTGCACCCCAGTCTCCAACATCTGCTCTCTGCAACAGTCGTTCTATACCTCAGTTTGAAAACTCTGCTCTCTGCAACGATCCTTCTTCACCTCAGTTCCCAAACTCTGATCTCTGCAATGGTCCTTCTGAAACCCAGTATTCAACCTCTGATTTCTGTAACGATCCTTCTGCACCTCAATCTCCAACATCTACTCTCTGAAAAAGTCCTTCTGCACCCCAGTCTCTAACATCTGCTCTCTGCCACAGTCTTTCTGCACCTCAGTCTCTAACCTCTACTCTCTGTAACAGTCCTTCTGCACCTCAGTCTCCAACATTTGCTCTTTGTAAACTCTTCTGCAACCCAGTATCAAAACTCTGTCCTCTATAACAATCCTTCTGAACCCCTTATCAAAACTCTGTTCTCTGTAACAGTCCTTCTGAACACCAGTCTCAATAATCTGCTTTCCACAAAGATCCTTCTGCATCCCAGTCTCCTTCCTCTGCTCTCTGCAACAGTCCTACTCCACCCCAGTCTCCAACCTCTGCTCTCTGTAACAGTCTTCCTGTAGTGCACTCTCAAAAATCTGCTCTATGTAACGGTCCTTCTGCAACCAAATCTCCAATCTCTGCTCTCTGTAACACTCCTTCTGCACCTCTGTCTCCAAACTCTGCTCTCTGCAACAGTCCTTCTGCACCTCAGTATGAAAACTTTGTTCTCTGAAAGGATCCTTCTGCACCCCAGTCTCCAACCTCTGCTCTGTGTAACTGTCCTTCTGCACCCCAGGTTTTAAAATCTGCTCTCTTGAATGATCCTTCTGGAACCCAGTCTCTAATGTCTGATTTTTGCAACAGTCCTTCTGCACCACAGTCTCAAAACTCTGCTCTCTGTAAGATCATTCTGCACTCCAGTTTCCAAACTCTGCTCTCTGTAACATTTCTTCTCCACCCCAGTCTCCAACCTCTGTCCTTTGCAACATTTTTTCTGCTCCCCAGAATCCGAGATCTGCTCTTTATAAAAGTACTCTGTAGCGCAGTCTCCAACCTCTGCTCTTTGTAACGATCCTTCTACACCACAGTCTCCATCTCTGCTTTCAGTATCAGTCTGTCTGAACCCCACTCTCCAACCTCTGTTCTCTGTATCTATCCTTCTGCACCTCAGTCTCTAACCTGTGCTCTATGTAAGAGTCCTTCTGCACCCCAGTCTCCAACCTCTGCTCTCGGTAACAGACCTATACTGCAGTCTCCAACTTCTGCTCTCTGTAATGGTCCTTCTGCAGCCCAATTTAAAAACTCTGCTTTCTGTAACAGTCCTTCTACAACTCAGTCTCCAAACTCACCTCTCTGTAACGGTCCTTCTACACCTCAATCCCCAACCTTTGCCCTCTGTAACAGTCCACCTGCACCTCAGTCTCCAAACTCTGCTCTCTGTAAGATCCTTCAGCAACCCAGTCTCCAAACACTTCTCTGTATAACAATCCTTCTGCACCTCAGTCTCCAAACTCTCCTCTCTGAAACTGGCCTTCTGCACACCAGTCTCCAAACTTTGCTCTCTTTAATAATACTTCAGCACCCCAGTCTCCAAACTCTGCTCTCTGCAATGATCCTACTGCACCCTAGTCTCCAAACTCTGATCTCTACAATACTCCTTTTGCACTTCAGTCTCCAAATTCTGCTCTCTGTAAGATCCTTCTGAACCCCTTTCTTCTTGCTCTGCTCTATGTAACAGAACTTCTGCACCTCAGTCTCCAATCACTGCTCTTTGCAACAGTCCTTCTGCACCACAGTCTCCAAACTCTTCTCTCTGTAAGATCCTTCTGCACCTCAGTCTCCTACCTGTTCTCCAGTTTCCAAATACTTCTCTCTGTAACATTCCTTCTTCACCCTAGTATTTAACCTCTGCTTTCTGCAAGGGTTCTGTGGTACCCCAGTCTCAAAACTCTGTCCTCTACAACAATCCTTCTGCTCCCCAGTCTCCAACAACTGCTCTCTGTAAAGGTCCTTCTTAACCCCAGTCTTAAACCTCTGCTCTCTGTATCTATCCTTCTGCACCTCAGTCTCCAACCTGTTCTCTCTGTAACATTCCTTCTGCACCCCAGTCTCCAAACTCTGCACTCTATAACAGTTTTTCTATACTGCAATCACCAAACTCTGGTCTCTGTAACGGTCCTTCTGCACCCCAATTTCCAACCTCTGCTTTCTGTAACAGTCCTTCTGCACCTCAGTCTCCAAACTCTGCTCTCTGTAACAGTCCTTCTGCACCTCAGTCTGAACCTCTGCTCTCTTCACGATCCTTCTGCACCCCAGTCTCAAAACATTGCACTCTGTAACAGCCCACCTACACCTCAGTCTTCAACCTCTCCTCTCTGTAACAGGCCTTCTGCAAGCCAGTCTCCAAACTCTTCTCTCTTCAATGATCCAACTGCACCCGACTCTCCAACTTCTGCTCTCTGCAACAGTCCTTCTGCACATCAGTCTCCAAATTCTGCTCTCTGTAAGATGCTTTTGCACCCCTGTATCCAACCTCTGCTCTCTCTAACAGTCCTTCTGCACCTCAGTTTCCCAACTCTGCTCTCTGTAAGATCCTTTTGCAACCAAGTCTTTAAACTCTGCACTCTGTAAAAGTACTTCTGCAAAACAGTCTCCAATCTCTTCTCTCTGCAACGATTCTTCTCCAACCCAGTCTCCAACATTTGCTCTCTGTAACAGTCCTGCCACACAACAGTCTCCAAACTCTTCTCTGTGTAACAGTCCTTCTTCACCCAAGTCTCCAAACTCTGCTCTCTGCAACAATTCTTCTGGACTCCAGTCTCCAATGTCTGTTCTCTGAAACAGTTCTTCTGCACCACAGTCTCCAACCTCTGCTCTCTTTAAGATCTATCTGCACTCCAGTTTCCAAATTATGCTCTCTTTAACAATCCTTCTCCACCCCAGTCTCTAAATTCTGTCCTCTGCAACAGTCCTTCTGCTCCCCAGTCTCGAACATCTGCTCTCTGTAACAGTCCTTCTGTACCGCAGTCTCCAACATCAGCTCTTTGTAACGGTCCTTCTACACCCCAGTCTCCAACCTCTTCTTTCTGTATCAGTCTTTATAAACGCCAGTCTCAAACATCTGTTTTCTGTATCTATCATTCTGCACCTCAGTCTCCAACCTGTGTTCTATGTAAGAGTCATTCTGCACCCCAGTCTTCAACATCTGTTCTGGATAACAGTCCTATACCACAGTTTCCAACATCTGCTCTTTGTAAAAATCATTTTGCACCACAATTTCAAAACTCTGCTTCCTGTAACAGTCCTTCTGCACCTGAGTCTCCAAACTCTGCTCTCTGTAACAGTCTTTCTACACCCCGTCTCCAAACTCTGCTTTCTGTATCAGTCTTTCTTATCCCCAGTCTCCAACCTCTGTTCTCTGTATCTATCCTTCTGCACCTCAGTCTCCAACGTCGTCTCTATGAAACAGTCCTTCTATACTTCAGTCTTCAAACTATTCTCTCTGTAAAGATCTTTCTGCAGCACATTCTCCAAACTCTGCTTTCTGTATCAATTTTTCTGCACGCTAGTCTCCAAATTCTGCTCTCTCTAAGAGTCTTTCTGCACCTCAGTATCCAACCTCTGCTCTCTGTAACAGTCCTTCTGCACTCCAGTCTCCAAACTCTGCTCTCTGCAACAGTCCTTCTGAACCCCAGTCTCCAATGTCTTCTCTCTGCAACAGTCCTTCTGCACCCCAGTCTGCAAACTCTGCTCTCTTTAACAATCCTTCTGCCTCTCAGTCTCCAACATCTGCTCTATGTAACAAGAATTTTGCACGTCAGTCTCCAACCTCTGCTCTCTGCAACAGTCCTTCTGCACTCCAGTTTCCAAACTCTGCTCTCTGCAACAGTCCTTCTGCACTCCAGTCTCCAACCTCTGATCTCTACAACAGTTATTCTGCACCCCAGTCTCCAAACTCTGCTCTCTGTATCAGTCTTTCTGTACCTCAGTCTCCAATCACTTCTCTCTGCAACAGTACTTCTACACCCCAGTCTCCATAATCTGCTTGCCCCAACAATCCTACTGAACCTAAGTTTCCAACCTCTGTTCTCTACATCAGTTCTTCTGCACCCCAGTCTCAAACCTCTGCTCTTGGTAACAGTCCTTCTGTACGGCAGTCTCGAACCTCTGTTCTCCGTAAGGGTCCTTATGAACACCAGTATCCAACCTCTGCTATCTGTATCAGTCTTTTTACACCAAAGTCTGCAAACTCTACTCTCTGCAACAGTCCTTCTGCACCACAGTCTCCATCCTCTGCTCTCTGAAACAGTCCTTTTGCAACCCAGTCTCCAACATTTGCTCTCTGCAACAGTCCTTCTCAACCCCAGTCTCCAACCGCTGCTCTCTGTAACAGTCCTTCTGTACTGCATTCTCTAACCTCTGCTCTCTGTAAGGGTACTTCTGCATCCGAGACTCCAACCTCTGCTTTCTGTATAAGTCCTTCAGCACCCCAGTCTCTAACCTCTACTCTCTGTAACAATCCTTTTGCACCACAGTCTCCAAACTCTACTCTCTGCAACGGTCTTTCTGCACCTGAGTCTCCAAACTCTACTCTCTGTAACAGTGCTTCTGCACCTCAGTCTCCAACCTCTGTTCTCTGTAAGATCCTTCTGCAACCCAGTCTCCAAACTCTGCTCTTTGTAACAGTGCTTCTGCACCTCAGTCTCCAAACTCTGCTCTCTGTAAAAGGCCTTCTGCACCGCAGTCTCCAACCTCTTCTCTCTGCAACGATCCCTCTGCACCCTAGTCTCCAACCTCTGCTTGCTGCAACAGTCCATGTGCACCCCAATCTCCAACATATGCTCTCTGCAACAGTTTTTCTGTTCCTCAGTCTGAATACTCTTCTCTCTGCAATAATCCTTCTGCACCTGAGTCTTAAACCTTTTTTCTCTGTAACAGTCCTTCTGTACCTCAGTCACCAACTTATGCTCTGTATCAGTCCTGAACACCTGTCTCCAACATCTGCTCTCTGTAACTGTCCTTCTTCACCTCAGTCTTTAACCTCTGCTCTGTGTAACACTCCTTTTGCATCTAAGTCTTAAAACTCTGCTGTCTGCAACGATCCTTCTCCTTCCAGTCTCCAACTTCTGTTGTCTGCAACGATCCTTCTGAAACTCAGTCTCCAATCTCTACTCTCTGTAACAGTCCTTCTGCACCTCAGTCTCCAACATCTGCTCTCTGTAAAATCCTTCTGCATCCAAGTCTCTAAACTCTGCCATCTGTAACAGTCCTTCTAAAGCCCTTCTCCAAACTCTGCTCTTCAGAACAGGCATTCTGCACCCAAGTCTCCAACCTCTGCTCTCTTTAAGAGTCCTGCTGCACCTCGGTCTTCAAACTCTCCTCTCTGTAAGATACTTCTGAACCCTTGTCTAAAAACTCTGCTCTCTGTAACAGTACTTCTGCACCTGAGTCTCTAACCTCTGTTCTTTGTAACACTCCTTCTGCACTCCACTTGCAAATCTCTGCTCTCTGTAACAGTCGTTCTGTACCGCATTCTCCAAACTCTGCTCTCTGTAATTGTCCTTCTGAACCCCAGTCTCCAACGTCTGCTTTCTCTGTCAGTCCTTCTTCTCCCCAGTCTACAAACTCTGCTGTCTCCAACATTCCTTCTGTAACCCAGTCTGCAACTTGTGCTCTGTGTAAGAGTCCTTCTTCAGCCAAGTATCCACATCTGCTCTCTGAAACGATCTTTCTGTACCTCAGTCTTAAACCTCTGCACTCTACAACAATTCTTGTGTACGCCAGTATCCAACCTCTTTCTCTAAAACAGTCCTTCTCCACCTCAGTCTTCAACTTCTGTTCTCTGCAAGAGTCCTTCTGCACCCCAGTCTCCAACATCTGCTCTCTAAACAATCTTTCTGAACCCCAGTCTCCAACATCTGCTCTCTGCAAAAGTTCTTCTGCAACCCAGTGTCCAAACTCTGCTTTAGGAACGATCCTCCCTCACCTTATTCTCCAAACTCTGCTCTCTGAAAGATCCTTCTGAACGCCAGTTTCCAAAATCTGCTCTCAGTAATATTTTTTCTCCACACCATTCTTTAACCTCTGCTTTCTGCAACTGTCCGGCTGCACCCCAGTCTCAAACTTCTGTATCCTGCAACAGTCCTTCTGCTACCCAGTCTCCAAACTCTGCTCTCTGTAATAGTCCTTCTGTACCACAGTCTCCAAACTCTGCTCTCTGTAAAGGTCCTTTTGCATGCCAGTTCCAACCTCTGCTTTTTTTATCCGTCCTTCTGCACCTAAGTCTCCAACATCTGCTCTCTGCAACAGTCCTTCTGCACCTCAGTCTCAAACCTCTGCTATCTGTAAGATCCTTTTAGACCCAGTCTCAAAACTCTGTGCTCTGTAACAGTCCTTTTGCACCCAAGTCTCAAAACTCTGCTCTCCGTAACAGGCCTTCTGCACCACAGTCTCCAATCTCTGCTCTCTGTAGCAGTCCTTCTGCACCCCATTCTCCAACTTCTGCTCTCTGTAACGATCCTTCTGCACCCCAGTCTCCAACATCTGCTCTCTGCAACAGTCCTTCTTCACCTCAGACGAAAAATTTTTCTCTCTGCAACAATCCTTCTGCACCCCAGACTCCAAAATCTGCTCTCTTTAAGATCCTTCTGCAACCCAGTCTCCCAACTTTGCCCTCTCTAACAGTCCTTCTGCACCCCTTTTCCAAACTCTCCTCTCCGTAACATGTTTTCTGTACCCCAGTCTCAAACCTCTGCTCTCTTTAACATTCCTACTGCACTTAAGTCTACAAACTCTGCTCTCTCTAAGATCATTCTGCATCCTTGTCTAAAATATCTGCTCTCTATAACAGTTATTCTGAACCCCAGATTCCAACCTCTGCTGTCTGTAACAGGCCTTGTGCACCCCAATCTCCAAACTCTACTCTCTGTAACAGTCTTTTTGCACCTCAGTATGCAACCACTGCTCTCCTCAACAGTCCGTCTGCACCCCTGTCTCCAACCTGTTTTTAAAATCCTTCTGCATCCCAGTTTTCAAACTATGCTCTCTGTAACATTCCTTTTCCACTACAGCCTACAACCTCTGGATTCCGCACTGGTCCTGTGGCACCCCAGTCTCCGAACTCTGTTATCTGCAACAGTTCTTATGCTCCCCAGTCTCCAACATCTGCTCTCTTTAACAGTCTTTCTGTACCGCAGTCTTAAAACTCTGCTCTCTGTAACAGTCCTTTTGCATCCTAGTCTCAAACCTCTGCTTTCTGTATCAGTCCTTTTGCACCACTGTTTCCAACCTCTGCTCTCGGCATACTTACTTCTGCACCTCATTCTCTAACCTCTGCTGTCTACTACAGTTCTTCTGAACCACAGTCTACAACATCTGCTCTCTGCAACAGTCCTTCTGTACCCTAGTCTCCAAACTCTGCTCTGTGTAACATTCCTTCTGTACTGCAGCCTCCCACCTCTGCTCTCTGTAACGGTCCTTCTGCACCCCAGTCTTCAATCTCTGCTTTTTTTATTAGTAATTCTGCACCCTAGTCTCCAACATTTTCTCTCTGTAACATTCTTTCTGAAACTCAGTCTCCAACTTCTATGATCTGCGAAAGTTCTTCTGCACCACAGTCTCCAAACTCTGCTATATGCAACAGTTCTTCTGCACCCCAGTCTCCAATATCTGCACTCTGAAACAGTTCTTCTCCACTCCAGTCTCAGAACTCTACTCTCTGCTACACTCCTCCTGTATTTCAGTCTCCAAACTCTGCTCTCTCTAACGGTCCTTCTGCACCCCAGTCTCCAACCACTGCTTTCTGTATCAGTCTTCTGCACCCAAGTCTCCAATATCTGCTATCTGAAACAGTCCTTCTGCACATAAGTCTCCAACACCTGCTCCCTGCAACAGTCCTTCTTCAACCCAGTCTCAAACATCTGCTCTGTGTAACAGTCCTTCTGCACCCCAGTGTCCAACCTCTGCTCTCTGCAATGATCCTTCTGCATCCCAGTCCCCAACATCTGCTCTCTGCAACAGTCCTTCTGCACCCAAGTCTCCAACATCTGCTCTCTGCAACAGTCCTTCTGCGCCTAAGTCTGGAAACTCTGCTCTCTGCAATGATCCTTCTGCATCCCAGTCTCCAACCTCTGCTCTCTGTAACAATCCTTCTGCAAATCAGTCTTTAACCTATTCTCTCAACAACGGTCCTTATGCACCCCAGTCTCAAACTTCTGTTCTCTGCTACAGTCTTTCTGCACCACAGTCTCCAACATCTGCTCTCTGCAACAGTCCTTCTGCACCCCAGTCTCCAACCTCTGCTCTCTGTAACACTCCTGCTGCACCTCGGTCTACAATCTCTGCTCTCTGTAAGATCCTTCTGCAACCTTGTCTGACAACTCTGCTCTATGTAACAGTTCTTCTGCACCCCAGTCTCCAAACTCTGCCCTCTGTAACAGGCCTTTTGCATTACAATCTCCAACCTCTACTCTCTGTAACAGTCTTTTTGCACCTCAATCTCCAACCTCTGCTCTCTGCAACGATCTTTCTGCACCCCAGTCTCCAACGTCTCCTCTCCTCAACAGTCCTTCTGCACTTCTGTCTTCAACCTGTGCTCTCTGTAAGGTCCTTCTGCACCCCAGTTTCTAAATTCTGCTCTCTGTAAGGTCCTTCTGCACCCTAGTTTCTAAACTCTGCTCTCTGTAACATTCCTTCTCAAACCCAGACATCTCCACCATCTGCTTTCTTCAACGGTCCTTCTGCAACCAAGTCCCCAACCTCTGTTCTCTGCAACAGTCCTTCTACTCCCCAGGCTCCAACCTGTGCTCTCTGTAACAGTCCTTCTACACCGCAATCTCCAACCTCTCTTCTCTATAACAGTCCTTATGTACTGCAGTCTCCAACCTCTGCTTTCTGTAACTGTCCTTCTGCAACCCAGTCTCCAACCTCTGATTTTTGAATCAGTCCTTCTGAATACCAATCTCCAACCTCTGCTCTCTGTATCTATCCTCCTGTAATCAGTCTCCAACCTGTGCTTTCTGCAACAGTCCTTCTGCACACCAGTCTCCAACCTTTGCTCTCTGTAACAGTCCTTCTATACCGCAGTCGCCAACCTCTGCTGTCTGTAACGGTCCTTCTGCACCAGAGTCTCAAAACTCTGCTTTCTGTATCAGTCCTTCTGCAACAGGGTTTCCAAACTCTGCTCTCTGTAACAGTCCTTCCGCACCTCTGTCTCCAACCTCTAAACTCTTCAACCTTAATTCTGCTCCCCATTCTCTAACTTCTGCTCTTTGTAACTGTTCTTCTGCACCCCATTCTCTAACGCCTGATCTCTGCAACAGCACTTCTTAACCACAGTCTCCAACTTCTGCTCTCTGTAACGGTTCTTCTGCACCCCAAACTCAACCTCTGCTTTCTCTATCAGTAATTCTGCACCCCAGTCTCCAAACTTTGCTATCTGTAACATTCTTTATGCACCTCAGTCTCCAACCTCTCCTCTCTGCGACAGTTCTTCTGCACGCCAGTCTCCAAACTTTGCTCTTTGCAACAGTTCTTCTGCACACCAGTATCCAACATCTGCACTCTGAAACACTTTTTCTCCACCCTAGTTTCCAAACTCTTCTCTCTGTAACAGTCCTCCTGTATTGCAGTCTCCAAAGTCTCCTCTCTGTAATAGTCGTTCTGCACCCCAGTCTTCAAACTCTGATTTTTTTTATCAGTCCTTCTGCACCCCAGTCTCCAACATCTGCTATCTGCAACAGTCCTTCTGCACTCCAGTCTCCATCATCTGCTCTCTGCAACAGTTCTTATGTACTTCAGTCTGAAAACTCTGCTCTCTGCAACGACCGTACTGCATCCCAGTCTCCTACCTCTCTTCTCTGTAACAGTCCTTCTGCACCTCAGTCTCCCAACTCTGCTCTCTGTAAGATCCTTCTGCAACCCAGTCTTTAAACTCTGCACTCTGTAACAGTCCTTCTGCACAACAGTTTCCAACCTCTGCTCTCTGTACCAGGACTTCTGCCACCCAGTCTCCAAACTCTGCTCTCTGTAACAGGCCCTCTGCACCAGTGTCCAAACTCTTCTCTCTGCAATGATTCTTCTCCACCCCAGTCTCCATATTCTGATCTCTGAAACAGTCCTTTGCACCCCAGTCTCCAAACTCTGCTCTCTGAAAAATCCATCTCATCCCCAGTCTCCAACCTGTGATCTCTGTAACAGTCCTTATGAACCCCAGTCTCCAAACTCTGCGCTCTGTAACAGTCCGTCTGCACCTCAGTCTCCAACCTCTGCTCTGTGTAAAAGTCCTTCTGCACCCCAGTATATAAAATCTGCTCTCTGCCACAGTCCTTCTGCACACTAGTCCTCAACATCTGCTCTCTGGAACAGTCCTTCTGCACCCCAGTCTCAAAACTCTGCTCTCTGCAACGATCCTTCTGGACCCCAGTCTCAAACTTCTGCTCTCCGCAACAGTCCTTCTGCAACACAGTCTCCAACCTCTTTTCTTTGTAAGATCCTTCTGCACTGCAGTTTCCAAACTCTGTTCTCTGTAACATTCCTTCTCCACCGGAGTCTCCAACTTCTGTCCCCTGCAACAGTCCTTCTGATCCCCAGTCTCCAAGATCTGCTCTCTGTAACAGTCCTTCTGCACCGCAGTCTCCAAACTCTGCTCTTTGTAATGGTCCTTCAACACCCCAGTCTCAAACCTCTGCCTTCTGTAACAGTCTGTCTGAACCATAGTCTCCAAACTCTGTTCTCTGTATCTATCCTTCTGCACCTCAGTCTCCAAACTGTGCTCTATGTAAGAGTCCTTCTGCACCCCAATCTCCAACCTCTGCTGTCAGCAATGATCCTACTGCACCCCAGTCTCCAACCTCTCATCTTTGCAACAGTCCTTCTGCACCTCAGTCTCAAACTTCTACTCTCTGTAAGATCCTTCTGCACCCCTGTCTCTAAGTCTCCTCCTTTCAATGATCCATCTGCACCACAGTCACCAAACTCTGCTCTATGTAACAGGACTTCTGCACCTCAGTATCCAACCTCTGCTCTATGTAACAGTCTTTCTGCACCCCAGTCTGCAAACACTGCTTTCTGCAAAAGTCCTTCTGTACTGCAGTCTCCATCCTCTGCTCTCTGTAATGGTCTATCTGCACCCCAGACTCCAACTTCTGCTTTCTGTATCAGTCCTTCTGCACTCCAGTATGCAACTTTTGCTCTTTCAAAAAGTCCTTCTGCACCTCAGTCTCCAATCTCTGCTCTCTGCAACAGTCCTTCTACACTCCAGTCTTCAACCTCTGCTCTCTGCAACCATTTTTTTGCACCCCAGTCTCCAACCTCTGCTCTCTGCAACAGTGTTTCTGCACCCCAGTCTCCAACCTCTGCTCTCTGCAACGATCCTTTGGACCCTAGTCTCCAAAGTATACTCTCTGCAACAGTCCTTCTGCACCACAGGCTCCAAACGGTGCTCTCTGTAAGATCTTTCTGCACTGCAGTTTACAAAATCTGCTCTCTCTAACATTCCTTCTTCAACGCAGTCTCTAAACTCTGCATTCTTCGAGGGTCCTGCGGCACCCCAGTCTCCAACCTCTGTCCTCTCTAACAGTCCATCTGAACCCCAGTATCCAACCTCTGCTCACTGTAACAGTCCTTCTGTACCGCAGTCTCCAAAATCTGCTCTCTGCAACAGTCTTTCTACACCCTAGTTTCCAACCTCTGCTCTCTACAACAGCCCTTCTGCAACCCAGTCTCCAACCTCTGCTCTCTGCAACAATCCTTCTAGACCCCAGTCTCTAAACTCTGCTTTCTGCACCAGTCCTTTTGCACCCAAGTCTCCAACCTGTGCTCTCTGTAACAGTTTTTCTATACCACAGTCTCCAAACTCTGGTCTCTGTAACGGTTTTATGCACCCCAATTTTCAACCTCTAGTTTCTGTAACAGTCTTTCTGCACCTCAGTCTCCAAACTCTGCTCTCTGTAGCAGGCCTTCTGCACCCCAGTCTTCAAAATCTGCTCTCTCCAAGGATCCCTCTGCACCCCAGTTTCCAACCTCTGCTCTCTGAAATGATCCTACTGCACCACAGTTTTTAAACTCTGATCTCTGCAACAGTCCTTCTGCACCACAGTCTCCAACCTCTGGTCTCTGTAACAGTCCTTCTGCACCCCAGTCTCCAAACTCTGCTCTCTGTAAGAGTCTTTCTGCACATCAGACTCCAAACTCTGCTCTCTGCTACAGTCCTTCTGCACTCCAGTCTCCAACTTCTGCTCTCTGCAACAGTCCTTCTGCACCCCAGTTTAAAACCTCTGCTCTCTGCACAGTTTTTGTATAACGCAGTCTCCAACCTCTGGTCTCTGTAACGGTCCAACTGCACCCAAATTCCCAACCTCTGCTTTCCGTAACAGTTCTTCTGCACCTCAGTCTCCAAGCTCTGCTCTCTGTAACAGTGCTTCTACACCTCAGTCTCCAACCTCTGTTCTCTGTAACAGTCTTACTGAACCTCAGTCTGACACCTCTGCTCTCTTCACGATCCTTCTGCACCCCAGTATAAAAATACTGCTCTCTGTAAAAGTCCACCTGCACCTCAGTCTCCAACCTCTGCGCTCTGTAAGAACCTTAAGCAACACAGTCTCCAAACTCTGCTCTCTATAACTGTTCTTCTGCACCCCAGTCTCCCACCTCTCCTCTCTGTAAAATGCCTTCTGCACCCCAGTCTCCAGACTCTTCTCTCTGTAGCAGGCCTTCTGCACCCCAGTCTTCAAAATCTGCTCTCTCCTAGGATCCTTCTGCACCTCAGTCTCCAACCTCTTCTCTCTGCAATGATCTTACTGCTCCGAAGTCTTTAACCTCTGATCTCTGCAACAGTCCTTCTGCACCACAGTCTCCAACCTCTGGTCTCTGTCACAGTCCTTCTGCACCCCAGTCTCCAAACTCTGCTCTCCATAAGAGTATATATGCATATCAGACTCAAAACTCTGCTCTATGCAACAGTTCTGCACTCCAGTCTTAAACCTCTGCTCTCTGCAATAGTCCTTCTGCACACCAGTTTCAAACCTCTGCTCTCTGCAACAGTCTTTCTGCACCCCAGTTTCCAAACTCTGGTCTCTGTAACGGTTCTTATGCACCCCAATTTTCAACCTCTAGTTTCTGTTTTCTGCACCTCAGTCTCCAAACTCTGCTCTCTGTAGCAGGCTTTCTGCACCCCAGTCTTCAAAATCTGCTCTCTCCAAGGATCCCTCTGCACCCCAGTCTCCAACTTCTGCTCTCTGAAATGATCCTACTGCACCACAGTCTTTAAACTCTGATCTCTGCAACAGTCCTTCTGCACCACAGTCTCCAACCTCTGGTCTCTGTAACAGTCCTTCTGCACCCCAGTCTCCAAACTCTGCTCTCTGTAAGAGTCTTTCTGCACATCAGACTCCAAACTCTGCTCTCTGCAACAGTCCTTCTGCACTAAAGTCTCCAACCTCTGCTCTCTGTAACAGTCCTTCGGCACCACAGTCTCCAAACTCTGCTCTCTGTAAGATTTTTCTGCACTCCAGTTTCCAAACTCTGCTCTCTGTAACATTCCTTCTCAACCCCATTCTTTAACCTTTGCCTTCTGCACGTGTCCTGCGGCACCCCAGTCTCCAACCTCTGTCCTCTGCAACAGTCATTGTGCTCCCCAGTCTTCAACCTCTGCTCTCTGTAAGAACCTTCAGCAACCCAGTCTCCAAACTCTGCTCTCTATGACTGTCCTTCTTCACCCCAGTCTCTCACCTCTCCTCTCTGTAACAAACCTTCTGTACGCCAGTCTCCAAACTCTTCTCTCTGTAGCAGGTCTTCTGCACCCCAGTCTCCAAAATCTGCTCTCTGCAACGATCCTTCTGCATCCCAGTCTCCAACCTCGGCTCTCTGCAACGATTCTTCTCCCCCCAGTCTCCAATATCTGGTCTCTGCAACAGTCCTTTTGAACCCCAGTCTCCAAACTCTGCTCTCTGTAAGATCCATCTGAACGCCAGTCTCCAGACTCTACTGTCTGTAACAGTCTTTCTGCACCCCAGTCTCCTAACTCTGCTTTCTCTAACAGTCCTTCTGCACCTCAGTATTCAACCTCTTCTCTGTGTAACTGTCCTTCTGCACCCCATTTTCTAAAATCTGCCCTCTCGAACGATCCTTCTGGAACCCAGTCTCCAATGTATGCTCTTTGCAACAGTCCTTCTGCACCTGAGTCTCCTAACTCTACTCTGTAACAGTCCTCCTACACCTCAGTCCCCAACCTCTGCTCTCTGTAACAGTCCACCTGCACCTCAGTCTCAAACCTCAGATCTCTGCATGATCCTTCTGCACCCTAGTCTCCAAACACTGCTCTCTGTAACAGTCCACCTGCAACTCAGTCTCCAAGCTCTCCTCTCTGTAAAAGGCCTTCTGCAAGCCAGTGTCCAAACTCTTCTCTCTGTATCAGGCCTTTTGCACCCCAGTCTCCAAAATCTTCTCTCTGCAACGATCCTTCTGTACCTCAATCTCCAACATCAGCTCTCTGCAATGATCAAACTGCACCCCACTCTCCAACCTCTGATCTCTGCAACAGTCCTTCTGCACCTCAGTCTCCAAATTCTTCTCTCTGTATGATGCTTCTGCACCATTGTTCCAAAATTCTGCTCTCTGTAACAGTCCTTCTGAACCTCAATCTTCTACCTCTGCTCTCTCTAACAGTCCTTCTGCACCCCAAATTCAAAACTTTGCTTCCTGTAACAGTATTTCTGCACCTGAGTCTCCATAACTCTAATCTCTGTAACAGTACTTCTACACCCCAGTCTCCAAACTCTCTTTCTGTATCAGTCTTGCTGAAACCCAGTCTCCAACCTCTGTTCTCTGGATCTATCCTTCTGCACCTCAGTCTCCAAACTCTGCTCTCTGCAACAGTCCTACTATACTGCAGTCTTCAAACTCTGCTCTCTGTAAACGCCTTTCTGCAGCCCAGACTCCAAACTCTGCTTTCTGTATCAATCCTTCTGCACCCCAGTCTCCAACCTCTGCTCTCTTTAATAGTCCTTTTGCACCCCAGTCTCCAACATCTGCTCTCTGCAATGATCCTTCTTCTCCCCAGGCCGCAACATCTGCTCTCTGTAACAGTCCTTCTACATCGCACTTTCCAAAATCTGCTCTCTGTAACAGTTCTCCTGCACCTCAGTCTCCAAACTCTGCTCCCTGTAACGGTCCTTCTGAACCCCAGTCTCCAACCTCTGCTTTGTGTATCAGTTCTTCTGCACCCCAGTCTCCAAACTCTGCTCTCTGTATCAGTCCTTTTGCACCTCAGTCTCCAACCTCTGTTCTCTGCAGCAGTCTTTTTACAACCCAGGAACCAAACTCTGCTCTGTGTAACGATCCTTCTGCACCATATTTTCCTACCTCTGCTCTCTGCAACGATCCTTCTGCACCCCAGTATCCAACCTCTGCTCTCTGTGTCAGTCTTTCTGCACCACAGTCTCCAAACTCTGCTCTCTGCATCAGTCCTTATGCACCCAAGTCTCCAAACTCTGCTCTCTTCAACATTTCTTCTGCACCCCAGTCTCCAACCTGACCTCTCTGTAACTGTCCTTCTGCAACTCAGTCTCCAACCTCTGCTCTCTGTAACAGTCCTTCTGAACCCCAGTCTCCAACATCTGTTCTCTGCAACGATCCTTCTCCTACCCAGTCTTCAAACTCTGCTCACTTTAAAAGTCCTTTTGTATCGCAGTCTCCAACCTCTTCTCTTTGTAATGGTCCATCTGCATCCCAATTGCCAACCTCTGTTTTCTATAAGGGTCCTTTTGCACCTAAGACTCCAACCTCTCCTCTCTTTAACAGTCCTTCTAAGCCTCTATCTGAAACCTCTGCTCTCTACATCAGTCCTTCTACACCCCAATCTCCAAACTGTGCTATCTCTAACAATCCTTCTGCACCCAAGTCTCAAACATCTGCTCTCTGCAACAGGTCTTCTGCAACCCAGTCTCCAAAGTTTACTCTCTGTAGCAGTCCTTCTACACCTCAGTCTCCAACCTCATCACTCTGCAACCGACCTTCTGGCCCCCAGTCTCCAACCGCTGCTCTCTGCAAGGATCATTCTGCATCCTAGTCTCCAAAGTCTGCTCTCTGCAAATGTCCTTCTATACCCCAGTCTACAACCTCTGCTCTCTGCTACAGTCTTTCTGCATCACAGTCTCCAACCTCTGCTCTCTGCAACGTTTCCTCTGCACCCCAGTTTTTAAACTATTCTTTCTGTAACTATCTTACTTCACCCTGGTCTCAAAACTCTGCTCTTTGTAGCAGTTCTTCTGCACCCCAGTATCCAAACTCTGCTCTCTTTAAAAGTCTTTCTGTACCTCAGTCTCCAACCTTTGCTCTCTGTAATGGTCCTTCTGCACCCCAGTCACCAACCTCTGCTCTCTGTAACAATACTTCTGCACCTCACTCTCCAACGTCTGCTCTCTGTAACAGTCCTTCTCCACCACAGTCTCCAACATCTGCTCTCTGCAAGGGTCATTCTGCACCGCAGTCTTTAAACTCTGCTCTCTGTAACAGTCCTCCTGTAGTGCACTCTAAAAAATCTGCTCTATGTAACATTCCTTCTGCACCAAAGTCTTCAATCTCTTCTCTCTGTAACACTCCTTCTGCACCTCAGTTTAATAACTCTGCTCTCTGCAACAGACCTTCTGCACCTGAGTCTGAAAACTTTGTTCTCTGCAAGGATCCTACTGCATTCCAGTCACAAAACTCTGCTCTCTGTAACAGTTCTTCTGCACCCCAGTCTCCAACCTCTGCTCTCTGTAACAGGCCTTTTGCACCCTATTCTCCAAACTCTGCTCTCTGTAATAGTGCTTCTTCACTTCAGTCTACAAACTCTGCTCTCTGCAACAGTCTTTCTGCACCCAAATCTCCAACATTTGCTTTCTCCAACAGTCCTTCTGCACCAAATCTCAAACCTCTGCCTCTGTAACAGTCCTAATGTAACCCAATCTTCAACCTCTGCTCTCTGCAACAGTTTTTCTGCACCCCAATGTGAACCTGTGCTCCCTGCTACAGTCCTTATACACCCCAGTGTCTACCCTCTGCTTTCTGCAACAGTCCCTCTGCAACCCAGTCTCCAACATCTGCTCTCTGTAACAATTTTTCTGCACCTCAGTCTGCAAACTCTGCTCTCTGCAACGGTCCTTCTACACCTCAGTCTCCCAAAACTACTCTCTGTAAATGTACTTCTGAACCCCTTGTCAAAACTCTGCTGCCCGTAACAGGCCTTCTGCACCCAGGTCTCCAACCTCTGTTTTTTATAACAATCCTTCTGCACCCCAGTCTCAAAATTTTGCTCTCTACAACGATCCTTCTGCACCCCAGTCTCCAACCTCTGCTATCTGTAACAGGCCTTTTGCACCAAAATCTCCAACCTCTACTCTCTGTAACAGTCCTTTTGCACCTCAGTCTCCAACTTCTGCTCTCTGCAACAGTCCTTTTGCACCTCAGTCTCCAAACTCAGCTCTCTGCATCGATCATTCTACACCTCAGTCTCGAAAGTCTACTCTCTGTAACACTCCTTCTGCACCCAGTCTCCAACCTCTGCTTTCTGTATAAGTCCTTCTGCATCCCAGTCTCCAACTTCATCTCTCTGTAACACTCTTTCTGCACCCCAGTCTCAAACTTCTGCTGTCTGCAAAGATCCTTCTGCAAAATAATCTCCAAAATCTGCCCTCTGCAACAGTCCTTCTGCACCCCAGTCTCCAAACTCTGCTCTCTGCAATGATCCTTCTTCACCCCAGTATCCAACATCTGCTCTATGCAACAGTCCTTCTTCACCCCTATCTCCAACCTCTGCTCTCTGCAACAGTCCTACTGCAACTCAGTCTGAAAACTCTGTTATCTGCAACGATCTTTCTGCACCCCAGTCTTCAAACTCTGCTCTCTGTAATAGTCCCGTTGCACCTCAGTCTCGAAACTCTTCTCTCTGTAAGATCCTTCTGCAACCCTGTCTCCAAACTCTGCTCTCTGTAACAGTCCTTCTTCACCCCAGTCTCCAACCTCTGCTCTCAGCAAAAGTGCTTGTAAACCCCAGTCTCCAAACTCTGCTCTCTACAGCAGTCCTTCTGCACCCCAGGCTCCAACTTCTGTTCTCTGTAACAATCCTTCTTCACCTCAGTTAGCAAACTCTGATCTCTGCAATGGTCCTTCTGCCCCACAGTCTCCAACCTCTGCTCTCTGTAACAGTCCTGCTGCACCTCAGTCTCCAACCTCTGGTCTTTGTAAGATCCTTTTGCAACCTTGTCTAAAAACTCTGCTCTCTGTAGAAGTTTTTCTGCACCCCAGTCTCCAACCTCTGCTCTCTGTAATAGGCCTTTTGCACCCAAATCTACCAACTCTAGTCTCTGTAACAGTCCTTCTGCTCCTCAGTCTTCAACCTCTGCTCTCTGTAACAGTCCTGCTGCACCTCGATCTACAACTTCTGCTCTTTTTAAGATCCTTTTACAACCTTGTCTAAAAACTCTGCTCTCTGTAGAAGTTGTTCTGCACCCCAGTCTCCAACATGTGTTCTGTCCCGCAGACCCCAACCTCTGCTACCTTTAATGGTCCTTCTGCACTCCAGTCTCCAACCTCTGCTTTCTGTATCAGTACTTCTGCATCCCAATCTCCAACTTCATCTCTCTGTAACACTCCTTCTGCACCCCAGTCTCAAACTTCTGCTGTCTGCAAAGATCCTTCTGCAAAATAGTCTCCAACATCTGCTCTCTGCAACAGTCCTACTGCAACTCAGTCTGAAAACTCTGTTATCTGCAACGATCTTTCTGCACCCCAGTATTCAAACTCTCCTCTCTGTAATAGTCCCTTTGCACCTCAGTCTCGAAACTCTGCTCTCTGTAAGATCCTTCTGCATCCCATTCTCCAACCTCTGCTCTCGGTAACAGACATATACCACAGTCTCCAACGTCGGCTCTGTAATGGTTTTTCTGCAGCCCAATTTCGAAACTCTGCTTACTGTAACAGTCTTTCTGCATCTGAGTCTCCAAACTCTCCTCTCTGTAACAGTCTTTCTACACCTCAGTCTCCTACCTCTGCTCTCTGTAACAGTCCACCTGAACCTCAGTCTTCAACATCTGCTCTCTGTAAGATCCTTCAGCAACCCAGTCTCCAAACACTGCTCTGTATAACAGTCCTTCTGCACCCCAGTCTCCAACCTCTCCTCTCAGTAACTGGCCTTCTACACGCCAGTCTCCAAACTCTGCTCTCTGCACTGATCCTACTGTACCCAAGTCTCCAAACTCTGATCTCTACAATACTCCTTCTGCACCTCAGTCTTCAAATTCTGCTCTCTGTAAGATACTACTGCACCCCTTTCTTCTAGCTCTGCTCTATGTAACAGGACTTATGCACCTCAGTCTCCAATCTCTGCTCTTTGCAACAGTCCTTCTGCACCACAGTCTCCAAACTCTGCTCTTTGTAAGATCCTTCTGCACTCCAGTTTCCAAATTCTTTTCTCTGTAACATTTCTTCTTCACCCCAGTATTTAACCTCTGCTTTCTTCAAGTATCCTGCGGCACCCTAGTCTCAAACTCTATCCTCTGCAACAGTTTTTCTGCACCCCAGTCTCCAACCTCTCCTCTCAGTAACTGGCCTTTTGCACGCCAGTCTCCAAACTCTGCTCTCTGCAATGATCCTACTGTACCCAAGTCTCCAAACTCTGATCTCTACAATACTCCTTCTGCACGTCAGTCTTCAAATTCTGCTCTCTGTAAGATACTTCTGCACCCCTTTCTTCTAGCTCTGCTCTATGTAACAGGACTTCTGCACCCCAGTCTCCAACCTCTTCTCTCTGCAATGATCCTACTGTACCCAAGTCTCCAAACTCTGACCTCTACAATACTCCTTCTGCACCTCAGTCTTCAAATTCTGCTCTCTGTAAGACACTACTGCACCCCTTTCTTCTAGCTCTGCTCTATGTAACAGGACTTCTGCACCTCAGTCTCCAATCTCTGCTCTTTGCAACAGTCCTTCTGCACCACAGTCTCCAAACTCTGCTCTTTGTAAGATCCTTCTGCACTCCAGTTTCCAAATTCTTCTCTCTGTAACATTTCTTCTTCACCCCAGTATTTAACCTCTGCTTTCTTCAAGTATCCTGCGGCACCCCAGTCTCAAACTCTATTTTCTGCAACAGTCCTTCTACTCCCCAGTCTCCAACATCTGCTCTCTGTAACGGTCCTTTTAACCTCAATCTCAAACCTCTGCTCTCAATCTATCCTTCTGCACCTCAGTCTCCAACCTGTGCTCTCTGTAACATTCCTTCTGCACCGCAGTTTCCAAACTCTGCTCTCTTTAACAGTTTTTCTATACCACAGTCTCCAAACTCTGGTCTCTGTAACGGTCCTTCTGTACCCCAACTTCCAACCTCTGCTTTCTGTAACAGTCCTTCTGCATCTCAGCCTCCAAACTCTGCTCTCTGTAACAGTCCTTCTAAACCTCAGTCTCTAACCTCTGCTCTCTGTAACAGTCCTTCTGCACCTCAGTCTGACAACTCTGCTCTCTGTACGATCCTTCTGCACCCCAGTCTTCAAACACTGCTCTCTGTAACAGTCCACATGCACCTCAGGCTCCAAGCTCTCCTCTGTGTAACAGGCCTTCTGCAAGCCAGTCTCCATACTCTTCTCTCTGTAGCAGGCCTTCTGCACCCCAGTCTCCAAAATATGCTCTCTGCAACGATCTTTCTGCACCTCAGTCTCCAACATCAGCTCTCTGCAATGATCCAACTGCACCCACTCTCCAACCTCTGATCTCTGCAATAGTTCTTCTGCACCTCAGTCTCCAAATTCTGCTCTCTGTAAGATGTTTCTGCACCCCAGTATCCAACCTCTGCTCTATGTAACAGTCCTTCTGCACCTCAGTCTCCTACCTCTGCTCTCTCTAACAGTCCTTCTGCACCTCAGTCTTTCAACTCTTTGTAAGATTCTTTGTAAGATTCTTTTGCAACCAAGTCTTTAAACTCTTCACTCTTTAAAAGTCATTCTGCACAACCGTCTCCAACCTCTTCTCTCTGCAAAGATTCTTATCAACCCCAGTCTCCAACATCTGCTCTCTACAACAGTCTTGCCGCACACCAGTCTCCAAACTCGTCTCTCTGTAACAGTCCTTCTTCACCCGGTCTCCAAACTCGGCTTTCTGCAACGATTTTTCTGTAACCCAGTCTCCAATGTCTGCTCTCTGCAACAGTTCTTCTGCACCACAGTCCCCAACGTCTGCTCTCTGTAACATTCCTTCTCCAACCCAGTCTCCAACCTCTGTCCTCTGCAACAGTCCTTCTGCTCCTCATTCTTGAACATCTGCTCTCTGTAACAGTCCTTCTGTACAGCAGTCTCCAACCTCTGTTCTTCGTAACGGTCCTTCTACACCCCAGTCTCCAACCTCTGCTTTCTGTATAAGTCTGTCTGAACCCCAGTCTCCAACGTCTGTTCTCTGTATCTATCCTTCTGCACCTCAGTCTCTAGCCTGTGCTCTATGTAAGAGTCCTTCTTCACCCCAGTCTCCAACATCTGCTCTGGGTAACAGTCCTATACGACAGTCTCGAACATCTTCTGTCTGTAAAAGTCCTTCTGCACCCCAATTTCAAAACTCTGCTTCCTGTAACAGTCCTTCTGCACCTGATTCTCCAAACTCTTGCTCTCTGTAACAGTCCTTCTGCACCCCAGTCTCCAAACTCTGCTTCCTGTATCAGTCTTTCTGAACCCCAGTCTCCAACCTCTGTTCTCTGTATCTATCCTTCTGCACCTCACTCTCCAACCTCTTCTCTATGCAACAGTCCTTCTATTCTGCAGTCTTCAAACTCTGCTCTCTGCAAAGGTCTTTCTGCAGCACAGACTCCAAACTCTGCTTTTTGTTTCAGTCCTTCTGAACCCTAGTCACCAAATTCTTCTCTCTCTAAGAGTCGTTCTGCACCTCAGTATCCAACCTCTGTTCTCTGTAATTGTCCTTCTGCACCCCAGTCTCCAACCTCTTCTCTCTGCAACAGTCCTTCTACACCCCAGTCTCCAAACTCTGCTCTCTGCAATGATCCTTCTGCACCCCAGTCTTCAACCTCTGCTCTTTGCTACAGACCTTCTTCACCCCAGTCTTCAAACAGTGCTCTCTGCAAATTTTCTGCTGCACCCCAGTCTCCAACCTCTGGTCTCTGTAGCGATCCTTCTGCACCTCAGTCTTCAATCTCTATTCTCTGTATCGATCTTTCATCACCACAGTCTCCAAACTCTGCTCTCTGCAAGACTCCTTCTGCACCCCAGTCTCCAAGCTCTGCTCTCTGTAACTGTCCTTCTGCACATCAGTGTCCAAACTCTGCTCTCTTTAAAAATTCATCTTCTCGTACGTCTTCAAACTCTTTTCTCTGTAAGAGACCTTCTACACCCCAGTCTCCAACCTCTGCTTTTTGTAACAGTTCTTCTGAACCCCAATCTCCAAACTCTTCACTCTGTAAAACTCCTTCTGCACCCCAGTCTCCATACTCTGCTCTCTGTAAGAATCCTTTTGCACCCCAGTCTCCAACCTCTCCTCTCTGTAAAAGTCCTACTCCACCTCAGTCTCGAAGTTCTGCAATCTGTAAAGGTTCTTCTGCATTTCAGTCTCCAACTTCTGCTCTCTGTAACAGTCCTTCTGCACCCCAATCTCCAACATCCATTCTCTGCAAAGATCCTTCTTCTCCCCAGGTTCCAAACTCTGCTCTCTGCTACGGTTTTTCTGCACCCCAGTTTCCAACCTGTGCTCTTTGTAACAGTCCTTCTGCACCTCAGTCTCCAAACTCTGCTCTCTGCAACAGTCCTTCTGCACCCCAGTCTCCAACCTTTGCTCCAGGTAACAGTTCTACTGCACCCCAATCTCCATACTCTGCTCTCTGTAGCACTCCTTCTTCTCTCCAGTCTCCACACTCTGATCTCTGTAACAATCCTTCTGGACCTAAGTCTCCAAGCTCTGCTCACTACAACAGTCCTTCTGCTCGTAAGTCTCCAACCTCTATGCTCTACAAAAGTCCTTCTGCACCTCCGTCTCCAAACTCTGTTCTCTGTAAGATCCTTCTGAAACCCATTCGTCAAACTCTGCTCTGTGTAACAGTCCTTCTAAACCCCAGTCTCCAAACTCTGCTCTCTGTAACAGGCCTTCCGCACCGCAGTCTTCAACCTGTGCTCTCTGTAACAGGCCTTCTGCACCCCAGTCCCCAACGTGTGCTCTCTGTCACAGTCCTTCTGCACCCCATGATCCAATGTATGCTCTCTACTACAGTCTTTATGCACATCAGTCTGAAAATTCTGCACTCTAAAACAATCCTTCTGGACCCCAATTTCCAACCTTTGCTCTCTGAAACATTTCTTCTGAAACTCAGTCTCCAAAATGCTCTCTGTAAGATCCTTCTGCAACCCTGTCTCGAAACTGTGCTATCTGTAACAGTGCTTCTGCATCCCAGTCTCCAAACTCTGCTCTCTGTAACAGGCCTTCTGCACCCAGTCTCCATCCTCTTCTCTCTGCAATGATCCTTCTTCACCTCAATCTCCAATCTCTGCTCTCTGCAAAGTTTCTTCTGAACCCCAGTCTCCAAACTATGTTCTCTGCATCAGTCCTTCTGCACCCAAGTCTTCAACCTCTTCTCTCTATAACAATCCTTCTGTACCGCAGTCTCCAACTTTTTCTCTCTGTAACGGTCCTTTTGCACCCCAGTCTCCAAACTCTGCTCTCTGTAACAGTTCTTCACACTTCAGTCTCCAACTTCTGCTCTCTGGAATATTTCTTTTGCACCCCAGTCTCCATCTGTGCTCTCTGTAACTGTCCTTCGGCACCCCAGTCTTCAAACACTTTTATCTGCATTACTCCTTCTGCACCTTAGTCTTCAAACTCAGCTCTCTCTAACAGTCCTTGTGTACTGCAGTCTCCAAACTCTGCTTTGTGTAATGGTCCTTCTGCACCCCAGTCTCCACATTCTGCTTTCTGTATCAGTTCTTCTGCACCACAGTCTCCAACCTCTGCTCTCTGTAACAATCCTTCTGCACCTGAATTACCAACCTCTTCTCTCTGCAAAAGTCCTTCTGCACCCCAGTCTCAAACCTCTGCTCTCTGCAAAAGTCCTTCTACACCTCAGTCTCAAACCTCTACTATCTGCAAAGAACTTTCTGCACCCCAGTCTCCAACATCTGCTTTATGCAAAAGTTATTCTGCACCCCAGTCTCCATCCTAATCTCTCTGTATGAATCCTTCTGCACCCCAGTCTAAAACCTCTCCTCTCTGTTAAAGTCCTTCTGTACTACAGTCTCCAAATTCTGCTCTCTGCAACAGTCCTTCTGCAACCCAGTCTCCAACCTCTGCTCACTGCAACATTTCTTCTTAACCCCAGTCTCAAACCTGTGCTCTCTGTAACTGTACTTCTTCACACCAGTCTCCAAACTCTGCTCTCTGTAGCGATCCTTCTGCACTTCAGTCTCCAACCTCGGCTCTCTGCAATGATCCTTCTACACACCAGTCTCTTAGCTCTGCTCTCTGTAACAGTCCTTCTGAACATCAGTGTCAAGACTGCTCTCTGTAACAATCCTCCTGCATCTCAGTCTCCAACATCTGCTCTCTTTAAGAGTTCTTCTGGACACCAATCTACAAATTCTGCTCTCTGTAACAGGCCTAATGCACCTCAGTCTCCAACCTCTTCTTTTTGCAATGAACCATTTGCACCTCAGTCTCCAACCACTGCTCCCTGCAAGAGTCCTTCTGCACCCCAGTCTTTAAACTCTGCTCTCTGCAACAGTCCTTCTGCACCCCATTCTCCAACCTCTGATCTCTGCAACAGTACTTCTGCACCTCAGTCTCCAACCTCTGCTCTCCGCAACAGTTCTTCTGCACCCCAGTCTCCAAACTCTGCTCTCTGCAGCATTCCTCCGGCACCCTAGTTACCAACATCTGCTCTCTTTTACACTCCTTCTGCACCCCAGTTTCCAACCTTTGCTCTCTGTCACAGTCCTCCTGTACTGCAGAATCCAACCTCTGCTATCAATAACAGTCTTTCTGCACCCCAGACTCCGATATCTGCTTTCTGTGTCAGTCCATCCGCACCCCAGTCTCCAAACTCTGCTCTCTATAACAGTCCTTCTGCACCTCAGTCTCCAACCTCTGCTCTCTGCAACAGTCCTTCTGAACCACAGACTCCAAAATCCGCTATCTGCAACAGTCCTTCTGCACCCCAGTCTCCAACCTCTGCTCTCTGTAACAATCCTTCTGCACCTCAGTCTCCAAACTCTGTACTCCTCAAAGTTACTTCTGCACCTCAGTCTCCAACATCTACTCTCTGTCACAGTCTTTCTGCACCTCATACTTAAACCTCTGTAGGATCCTTCTCCAACCCAGTCTCCAAACTCTTCTCTCTGCAATAGTCCTTCTGCACAGCAGTCTCCAACATCTTTTCTCTGCAAGAGTCCTTCTGCAACTCAGTCTGAAAACTCTGCTCTCTGCAACGATCCTTCTGCACCTCAGTCTCCTACATCAGCTCTCTGTAAGACCCTACTACACCCCAGTCTCCAAACTCTGCTCTCTGTAACAGTCCTTCTGCAGAATAGTTTCCAACCTCTGCTCTCTGTAACAGGAATTTTGCAACCCGGTCTCGAAACTCTGCTCTCTGTAACAGGCCTTCAAAACCCCAAACTCTTCTCTCTGCAATGATTTTTCTCCACCCCAGTCTCCAACCTCTGCTCTCAACAACAGTCCTTCTGCACCATAGTCATTAATCTCTGCTCTCTTTAAGATCTTTATGCACTCCAGTATCTAACCTCTGCTCTCTGTAAGAATCCTTCTGCGCCCCAGTCTTAAACATCTGCTCTCTGCAACAGTTCTTCTGTACTTCAGTATGAAAACTCTGCTCTCTGCAAGGACCCTTCTGCACCCCAGTCTCCTACCTCTGCTCTCTGTAACAGTCCTGCTGCACCTCAGTCTCACAAGTCTGCTCTTTCTAAGATCCTTCTGCAACTTAGTCTTTTAACTCTGCACTCTGTAACAGTCCTGCTGCACAACAGTCTCCAAACTCTGCTCTTTGTAATAGGCCTTCTGCACCCCAGTCTCCAACCTCTTCTCTCTGCAACGATTCTTCTCCACGCCAGTCTCAAACGTCTGCTCTCTGCCATAGTAATTTTGCACCCCAGTCTCCAAACTCTGCTCTCTGTAAGATCCATCTGAACCCCAGTCTCCAACCTCTGCTCTCTGTAATAGTCCTTCTGCACACCAGTCTCCATCAGCTGCTCTCTGAAACAGTCCTTCTGCAACTCAGTCTGAAAACTCTGCTCTCTGCCATGATCCTTTTGCACCTCAGCCTCTTACCTCTGCTCTCTGTAAGACCCTTCTGCAACCCAGTGTCCAAACTCAGCTCTATGTAACAGTCCTTCTGAACAACAGTTTCCAAACTCAGCTTTCTGTAACAGGAATTCTGCAACTCAGTCTTGAAGCTATGCTCTTTGTAACAGTCCTTCTGCACCCCAGATTCCAACCTCTGCTCTCGGCAACAGACCTTCTGCACCCCAGTCTCAAACCTCTGCTATCTGTAACAATCCCTCTGCACCCCAGTCTTCTACTACTGCTCTCTTAAATATTCCTTCTGCACCTCAATCTCCAACCTCTGCTCTCTGCAAAGGTCCTTCTACACACCTGTCTCCAACCTCTGCACTCTGCAACAGTCCTTCTGCACCCCAGTCTCCAAACTCTTCTCTCTGCAACAATTCTTCTTTATCCCAGTTTCCAACCTCTGCTCTCTGCAACAATCCTTCTGCATCCCAGTCTCTAAACTCTGCTCTCTTTAACAGCCCTTCTTCAACCTAGTCTCAAATATCTGCTCTCTGTAAGAGTCCTTCTGCACCCCAGTCTCCACCCTTTGCTTTCTGTATCAGTCCTTATGCACCCGAGTCTCCAACCTCTGCTCTCTACAACAGTCTTCCTGCACCCTAGTTAGCAACATCTGATCTCTGCAAGAATCATTCGGCACGCCAGACTCCAACCACTGCTCTCTGTAAAAGACATTCTGTACTGCAGTCCAAACTCTGCTCTCTGTAACCTTCTTTCTTCACCACAAACTGCAATCTCTGCTTTCTCTATCAGTCCTTCTGCACGACAGTCTCCAAACTCTGCTCTCTGTAAGAGTCCTACTGCACATCAGTCTCCAACCTCTTCTCCCTGTAAGATCCTACTGCACCCCAGTATCCAAACTCTGCTCTCTGTATCATGCCTTCTCTATGCCCGTCTCCAACCTATGCTTTCTGCAATGGTCGAGCTGCACCCCAGTCTCAAACCTCTGTCCTCTGCAACAGTTTTTCTGCTCCCCAGTCTCCAACCTCTGCTCTCTGTAACAGTCCTTCTGTACCGAAGTCTCAAAACTCTGCTCTCTGTAAGATTCTTCTGAAAACCAGTCTCCAAACTCTGCTTTCTGTAACAGTACTTCTGAACCCAGACTCCAAACTCTGCTCTCTGTAACAGTCATAATGCTCCCACCTCTCCAACCTCTGCTTTCTGTAACAGTCCTTCGGAACCCCCAGTCTCCACGCTCTGTTCTCTGTAACGATCCTTCTGCACCCAAGTCTCCAAAGTCTGCTCTCTGCAACAATCCTTCTTCACCCCAGTCTCCAAAATTTTTTCACTAGAAGATTCTTTTGCACCCCAGTTTCCAAACTCTTCTCTCGGTAACATTCCTTCTGCACCACAGTCTCTAATGTCTACTCTTTGCAATGGTCCCTATGCACCCCAGTCTCCAACCTTGTTCTCTGCAACAGTTCTTCTGTACCGCAGTCTTCAACCTCTGTTGTCTGAAAGGTTCCTTCTGCACCCCATTTTCCAAACTTTGCTCTCTGTAACAGTCTTTCTGCACCTCAATCTTCATCCTCTGCGCTCTGCAACAGTCCTTCTGCAACCCAGTCTCCAAAATCTGCTTTCTGCAACAGTGCTTTTCCACCCCAGTCTCCAACTTCTGCTTTCTGCAACAGTCCTTTTCCACCCCAGTCTCCAACTTCTGCTCTCAGTTACCTTCCTTCTGTACTTCAGTCTTTAACCTCTGCTCTCTGTAACGGTCTTTCTGCACCCCAGTTTCCAAACTCTGCTTTCTGTATCAATCCTTCTGCACCCCGGTCTCTAAACTTTGCTCTCTGTAACAGTCCTTCGGCACCTCAGACTCCAACCTCTGCTCTCTGCAACAGTCCTACTGCACCCCAATCTCCAACCTCTGCTCTCTGCATTAGTCCTTCTGCACCTCAGTGTCCAAACTCTGCTCTATGTATCATCGTCCTTAAACCCAGTCTCCAACCTCTGCTATCTGCAGTGGTCCTTCTGCACCTCACTCTCCAAACTTTGTTCTCCACAACAGTTATTCTGCACCCCATTCTCCAACCTTTGCTTTCTGTAACAGTTCTTCTGTACCACAGTATCCAACCTCTGTTTTCTGTAAGTGTCCTTCTGCACCTCAGTCTGCAAACTCTGCTCTCTGCAACAGTCCTCCTGCACTCCAGTCTTCAACCTCTGCTCACTGCAACAGTCCTTCTGCAGCCAAGTCTCCGAAATCTTCTCTCTGCAATATTCCTTTACCACCCCAATCTCCAACCTCTGCTCTCTGTAACCGTCCTGTACTGCTGTCTCCTACCTCTTATCTCTGTAACGGTCCTTCTGCACCCCAGTCTCCAAAGTCTGATTGCTGTATCAGTCCTTCTGCACCCCAGCCTCTAAACTATGCTCTCTGTAACCGTCCTTCTGCACCTCAGACTCCAACCTCTGCTCTCTGCAACAGTCCTACTGCGGCCCAATCTCCAACCTCTGCTCTCTGCAACAGTCCTTCTGCACCTCCGTGTTAAAACTCTCCTCTTTGTATATTACTTCTGAAATCCAGTCTCCAACCTCTGCTATATGCAATGGTCTTTCTTCACCCCAGTCTCCAACCTCTGTTCTCTACAACAGTTATTCTGTACCCCAGTATCCAAACTCTGCTCTGTGTAACAGTCCTTCTGCACCCCAGTCTCCAACATCTGCTCTCTGTAAGTATCGTTCTCCACCATATTCTCCAAACTCTGCTCTCATCAATGATCATTCCGCACCTCAGTCTCCAACCTCTGCTCTCTGGAACGATCCTTTTGCACCCCAGTCTTCAACCACTGGTCTCTGTAACAGTCCTTATGTAGCTCAGTCTCCAAACTATGCTCTCTGTAAGATACTTCTGCACAGCAGTCTACAACATCTGCTCTCTGCAATGATCCTTTAGAACCCCAGTCTCCAAACTCTACTCCCTGTAACAGTCCTTCTGTATGCCAGTCTCCAAACTCTGCTCTCTGTAACGGTCCTTCTACACCCCAGTCTCCAATCTCTACTTTCTGTATTAGTCTTTCTGCACCCTAGTCTCCAAACTCTGCTCTCTGTAACAGTTCTTCTGCACCTCAGTCTCCAAACTCTGCATTCTGCAACAGTCCTCTGCACCCCAGTCTCCACCCTCTGCTCTCGGTAACAGTTCTTCTGCACCCCAATCTTTAAACTCTGCTCCCTGTAACACTCCTTCTGCACTCCAGTCTCCACCCTGTGATCTCTGTAACAATTCGTCTGAACATCAGTCTCCAACCTCTGCTCTCTACAACTTTCCTTCTGCTCCTCAGTCTTCAAACTCTACTCTCTGTAAAAGTTTTTTTGAACCTCAGTCTCCAAACTCTGCTCTCTGTAAGATCCTTCTGCAACCAATTCTCCAAACTCTGCTCTCTGTAACAGTCCTTCTGCACCCCAATCTCCAAACTCTGCTCTCTATAACAGGCCTTCATCACCCCAGTCTTATAACTTTCCTCTCTTTAATAGGCCTTCTGCACCCAAGTCTCCAGCCTCTGCTCTCTTCAGCGATACTTCTGCACCCCAGGATCCAACATCTCCTCTCTGCAACAGTACTTCTGCACCTCAGTCTGAAAATGTTGCTCCCTGCAACAATCCTTCTGCACCCCAGTCTTAAACCTCTGCTCTTGTAACACTTTTTCTGCACCTCTGTCTCCAAAATGCTCTTTTTAAGATCCTTCTGCAACCCAGTCTCGAAACTGTGCTATCTGTAAAAGTCCTTCTGCACCCCAGTCTCCAACCTCTGCTCTCTGCAACAGTCCTTCTGCACCCAAGTCTCCAAACTCTACTCTCTGAAAGATCCTTCTGCACCACAGTCTCCAACCTCTTCTTCCTGTATCAGTCCTTCTGCACCCAGGTCTCCAAACTCTGCTCTCTGCAATATTTTTTCTGCACCCGAGTCCCAAACCTGTGCTCTCTGTAACAGTCCTTCTGCACCCCAGATTTAAACATCTGCTCTCTGCAATGATCCTTCTTCTACCCAGTCTCCAAACTCTGACCTCTGTAAATGTCCTTTGGTATCACAGTCTCCAACCTCTTCTCTTTGTAATGGTCTATCTGCTCTCCAATTGCCAACCTCTGCTTTCTATAACAGTCCTTCTGCACCCCAGTCTCTAAACTCTTCTCTCTGCAATGATCCTTCTGCACCTCAGTCTCCTACCTCTGCTCTCTGTAAAAGTCCTTCTGCACCTCGGTCTCCATTTTTTGCTCTCTGTAATGGTCCTTCTGAACCCCAGTATCCAATCTCTGCTCTCTGTAACAATCCATCTGCACCTCTGTGTCCAACGTCTGCTCTCTGGAACAGTCCTTCGGCACCCCAGTCTCCAAACTCTGCTCTCTGTAACAGTCCTTCTGTACCGCAGTCTCCAAAGTCTTCTCTCTATAACGGTCTTTCTGCACCCCAATTGCCAACCTCTGCTTTCTGAAACAGTCCTTCTGCACCTCAGACTCCAACCTCTGCTCTCTGTAACAGACCTTCTAAGCCTCAGTCTAAAACCTCTGCTGTCTGCAACAATCCTTCAAAACCCACGTCTTCAAACTGTGCTATCTGTAACAATCCTTCTGCACCCCAGTCTCCAACATCTGCTCTTTGTAACAGGTCTTCTGCAACTCAGTCTCCAAAGTCTGCTCTCTGTAGCAGGCCTTCTGCACCCCAATCTTCAACCTCTTCTCTCTGCAACAGTCCTTCTGCACCCCAGTCTTCAACCTCTTCTCTCTGCAACAGTCCTTCTGCACCCCAGACTCCAACCTCTGCTCTCTGTAAGATCCTTCTGCAATCCGTTTTCCAAACTTTGCTCTCTGTAACAGTCATTCTGCACCTCAGTCTCTAACCTCATATCTCTGCAATGGCCCTTCTGCACCCCAGTATCCAAACTCTGTTCTCTGCAGCAGTCATTCTGCACCTCAGGCTACAAACTCTTCTCTCTGTAACATTCCTTCTGCACCGCAGTCTCCAAGGTCTACTTTTCGTATCAGTTATTCTGCACCTCAGTCTCCAACCTCTGCTCTCTGCAACAGTCCTTCTGCACCCCAGTTTCGAACCTCTGCTCTCTGCAAAAGTTTTTCTATACACCAGTATCCACCATCTGCTCTCTGCAATGATCCTTCTGCATCCCAGTCTCCAATGTCTGCTCTCTGCAACAGTCCTTCTACACCCCAGTCTCAAACCTCTGCTCTCTGCTACAGTTCTTCTGCACCCTAGTCTCCAACCTATGCTCTCTGCAACATCTCTTCTGCACCACAGTCTTTAAACTGTGCTCTCTGTAACTATCCTACTGCACTCCGGTCTCCAACCTCTGCTCTCTGCAACGATACTTCTGCACCCCAGTCTCCAACATCTGTTTTCTGCAACAGTTCTTCTGACAGAGTCTTCCGCCTCTGCTCTCTGTATCATCCTTCTGCACCCCAGTTTCCAAATTCTGCTCTCTGTGACATTCTTTCTGCACCCCAGTCTCCACCCTCTGCTATTTGTAACGGTCCTTCTGTACAGCAGTCTTCAGGCTCTTCTCACTGCAACATTTCTTCTGAACCTCAGTCTCCAAACTGTGCTCTTTGTAACTGTCTTTCTGACCCCAGTCTCCAACCTCTGCACTCTGTAACGATCCTTCTGCACATCAGTCTTCAACCTCTGCTCTCTGCAACGATTTTTCTGCATCTCAGTTTTCAACCTCTGCTCTCTGCAACGATCCTACTGCACCCCAGTTTCCAACCTCTGCTCTCTGTTACAGTCCTTCTACACTTCAGTCTCCAACCTCTATTCTCTGTACCAATCTTTCTTCACCTCAGTCTCCAAACTCTGATCTCTTTAACACTCTTTCTGCACCTCAGTCTCCACACTCTGCTCTCTGCAACAGTCCATCTGCACCCCAGTCTCCAAATTTTGCTCTCTGTAACAGTTCTTCTGCACCCCGATCTCGAACCTCTTCTCTCTTTAACAATCCTTCTGCACCTCAGTCTCTAAAGTCTGGTCTCTTTAACAGTCTTTCTGCACACTAGTTTCCAACATCTGCTCTCTATACCGGTCCTTCTTCACCAAAGTCTTCAAACTCTGCTCTCTATAACAGTCCTTCTGTACCGCAGTCTCCAACCTCTTCTCTCTATAACTGTCCTTCTGCACCCGATTTCCAACCTCTGCTTTCTGTAACAGTCTTTCTGCACCTCAGATTCCAAACTCTGCTCTCTGTAACAGTCCTTCTAAGCCTCAGTCTTAAAACTCTGCTCTCTGCATCGATCCTTCTGCACCCCAGTCTCCAAAATGTGCTTTCTGTAACAATCCTTCTGAACCCCAGTCTCCAAACTCTGCTCTCTGTAACAGGTCTTCTGCACCCCAGTCTCCAAACTCTGCTCTCTGTAAGAGGCCGTCTGCACCCCAGTCTCCAACCTCTTCTCCTTCCAACGATCCTTCTGCACCTCAGTCTCCAACCTCTGCTCTCTGAAACAGTCCTTCTTAACCTCAGTCTGAAAACTCTGCTCTCTGCAAAAATCTTTCTGAACCCGAGTTTCCAACCTTTGCTCTCTGTAACAGTCCTTCTTAACCTCAGTCTCTGAAATGCTCTCTGTAAGATCCTTCTGCAACCTAGTTTCGAAATTGTGCTATCTGTAACAGTCCTTCTGAACCCCAGTCTGTAAACTCTGCTCTCTGTAACAGGCCTTCTGAACTCCAGTCTCCAACCTCTTCTCTCTGCAACGATCCTTCTTCACCTCAGTCTTCAAACTCGGCTCTCTGCAACAGTTTTTCTGTACCCCAGTCTCCAACGTCTGCTCACTGTAACAGTCCTTCTGCACCTCAGTCACCAACCTCTGCTGTCTGCAACAGTCCTTCTGCATCCCAGTAACCAAACTCTGCTCTGTGTAAGGATTCTTCTGTACCTTAGTTTTCAACCTCTGCTCTCTGCAACGATCCTTCTGCACCCAATTCTCCAAACTCTGTTCTCTGCAGCAGTCATTCTGCACCCCACGCTAAAAACTCTGCTCTCTATAACTGTCCTTCTGCACCCCAGTGTCAAAACTCTACTTTCCTTATCAGTTATTCTGCACCCCTGTCTATAACCTCTGCTCTCTGTAAGAGTCCTTCTACACCCCAGTCTCCAACCTCTGCTCTCTACAATGATCCTTATTCATCCCAGTCTCTAACGTCTGCTCTCTGCAAGATCCTTCTGCAACCCGTTCTCCATACTTTGCTCTCTGTAACAGTCATTCTGCAAGTCAGTCTCAAAACTCATCTCTGTGCAACGGCCCTTGTGCACCTCAGTATCCAACCTCTGTTCTTTGCAGCTGTCCTTTTGCACCCCAGGCTACAAACTCTGCTCTCTGTAACAGTCCTTCTGCACCCCAGTCTCCAAACTCTACATTCCGTATCAGTTATTCTGCACCCCAGTCTAAAAACTTTGCTGTCTGTAACATTCCTTCTGCACCACAGTCTCCAACTTCTGCTCTCTGCAACAGTCGATCTGCACCCCAGTCTCCAACCTCTGCTCTCTGCAAACGTCTTATTATACCCCAGTATGCAACATCTGCTCTCTGAATCGATCTTTCTGCATCCCAGTCTCCAACGTCTGCTCTCTGGAACACTCCTTCTACACCCCAGTCTCCAAACTCTGCTCTCTGCTACAGTCCTTCTGCACCCAAGTCTCCAACCTCTGCTCTCTGCAATATTTCTTCTGCACCCAAGTCTCCAATATCTGCTCTCTGTAACAGGTTTTCTGCAACCCTGTCTCTAAACTCTGCACTCTGTAACAGGCCTTCTGCACCCCAGTCTCCAACCTCTTCTCTCTGCAACGATCCTTCTGCATCCCAGTCTCCAGCGTCTGCTCTCTGTAATATCCTTCTGCACCCCGTTCTCAAAACTTTGCTCTCTGTAACAGTCATTCTGCACGTCAGTCTTCAACCTCATCACTCTGCAACGGCCCTTGTGCATCCCAGTATCCAACCTCTGTTCTCTGCAGCTGTCCTTCTGCACCCCAGGCTACACACTCTGCTCTCAGTAACAGTCTTTCTGTACCCCAGTCCCCAAACTCTACTTTTGGTATCGGTTATTCTGCACCCCAGTCTAAAACCTCTGCTCTTTGTAACAGTCCTTCTGAAACTCAGTCTCCAAACTCTGCTCTCTGCAACAGTCCTTCTGCACCCAAGTCTCCAAACTCTGCTCTCTGCATCCGTCTTATTATACCCAAGTATCCAACATCTTCTCTCTGCAATTATCCTTCTGCATCCCAGTCTCCAACGTGTGCTATCTGCAACAGTCCTTTTAAACCCCAGTCTGATAACTCTCCTCTCCACTACAGTCCTTTTGCACCCCAGTTTCCAAATCTGCTCTCTGCAACATTTCTTCTGCACCCAAGTCTCCAACCTGTGCTCTCTTAATCTATCCTACTGAACCCCGGTCTCTAAACTCTGCTCTCTGTAGAGATCCTTCTGCACCTCAGTCTCCAACCTCTGCTCTCTGCATTGATCATTCAGCATCGCAGTCTCCCACATCTGCTCTCAGCAACGGTGCTTCTGCACCACAGTCTCCAAACTCTTGTCTCTGTAACAGTCCTTCTCTACGGCAATCTCCACTCTTCTCTCTATAACGGTCCTTCTGCACCCCATTTTCCAACCTCTGCTATCTGTAACAGTCCTTCTCAGCCTCAATCTGAAAATTCTACTCTCCCCAACAATCCTTCTAAACCCCCATCTCCAAACTTTGCTATCTGTAACAATCCTTCTGCACCCCAGTCTCCAATAACTGCTTTCTGTAACAGGTTTTCTGCCACCCAGTCTCCAAATCTGCTCTCTGTAACAGGCATTCTGCACCCCAGGCTTCAACCTCTGCTCTCTTCAAAAGTCCTTCTACACCCCAATCTCCAACCTCTGCTCTCTGCAACGATCATTCTGCATCCCAGTCTCCAAATTCTGCTCTCTGTAAGATCCTTCTGCACCCCGTTCTCCAAACGTTGCTCTCTGTAACAGTCATTCTGCAGCTCAGTCTCCAACCGCTGCTCTCTGCAACAGTCCTTCTGCACCCCAATCTCCAACCTCTGCTCCCTGCTACAGTCTTTCTGCACCCCAGTCTCCAACCTCTGCTCTCTGCAACATTTCTTCTGAACCCCAGTCTCCAACCTGTGCTCTCTGAAACTATCTTACTGCACCCCGTTCTCCAAACTCTGCTCTCAGTAGCGGTCATTCTGCACCTCAGTCTGCAAACTCTACTCTCTGCAAGGATCCTTCTGCATCCCAGTCTCCAACCTCTGCTCTCTGCAACAGTATTTCTGCACCCCAGTCTCCAAGATCTGCTCTCTGAAACAGTCCTTCAGCACCTCATGTCCAAACTCTGCTCTCTGTAACGGGCCTTCTGCACCACAGTCTCCAACGTCTGCTTTCTGTAACACTTCTTCTGAACACCAATCTCCAAACTCTGCTCTCTGTAACACTCCTTCTGCACCCCAGTTTCCATCCTCTGCTCTCTGTAAGAATCTTTTGCCACAACTGTCTCCAACCTCTCCTCTCTGTAAAAGTCTTTCTGCACCTCAGTATCCAACCTCTGTAATCTGTAACGATCCTTCTGCACCCCAGTCTCCAAACTCTGCTTTCTGTATCAGTCCTTCTGCACCCAAGTCTTCAAACTCTGCTCCCTGCACCATTTCTTCTGCACACCAGTCTTAACCTGTGCTCTCTGTAACAGTCCTACTTCACCCCAGTCTCGAACATCTGCTCTCTGCAATGATCCTTTTTCTACCCAGTCTCCAACTCTGTTCTCTCTAAAAGTCCTTCTGCATCTCAGTCCCCATTCTTTGCTTTCTGTAATGGTCCTTCTGCACACCAGTCTCCAATCTTTTCTCTCTGTAACAATCCTTCTGCATCTCTGTCTCCAAAGTCTGCTCTCTGTAACAGTCATTCTGCACCCCAGTCTCAAAACTCTGCTCTCTGTAACAGTCCTTCTGTACCGCAGTCTCCAAAGTCTTCTCTCTATAACGGAACTTCTGCACCCCAATTGCCAACCTCTGCTTTCTGAAACCGTCCTTCTGCAACTGAGACTCCAACCACTGCTCTCTGTAACAGTCCTTCTAAGCCTCAGTCTGAAACCTCTGCTCTCTGCAAAAATCCTTCTAAACCCCAGTCTCCAAACTGTGCTATCTCTAACAGTCTCCAAACTCTGCTCTCTGCTACAGTCCTTCTGCACCCAATTCTCCAACCTCTGCTCTCTGCAACATTTCTTCTGCACCCAAGTCTCCAACATCTGTTGTCTGTAACAGGTCTTCTGCAACTCAGTCTATAAAGTCTGCACTCTGTAACAGGCCTTCTGCACCCCAGTCTCCAACCTCTTCTCTCTGCAACGATTCTTCTGCACCTCAGTCTCCAACCTCTGCTCTCTGCAACAGTCCTTCTGCACCACAGTCTCCAAGCTCTGCTCTCTGTAACAGTCCTTTTGCACATCAGTGTCCAAACTCTGCTCTCTGTAAAAATTCTTCTTCACCTCAGTCTCCAAACTCTGCTCTCTGTAACAGACCTTCTGCACCCCATTCTCCAACCTCTGCTCTCTGTAACAGTTCTTCTGGTTACCAATCTACAAACTCTGCTCTCTGTAACACTTCTTCTGCACCCCAGTCTCTATCCTCTGCTCTCTGTAAAAATCCTTCTGCACCCCAGTCTCCAACCGCTCCTCTCTGTAACAGTCCTACTGCACCTCAGTCTCCAAACTCTGCTCTCTGTAATGAACCTTCAGCACCTCAGTCTCCAACCGCTGCTCTCTCTAACAGGCCTTCTGAACCCCATTCTCCAACCTATGCTTTATAGATCAGTCCTTTTGCAAACCAGTTTCCTATCTCTGCTCTCTGTAACAATTTTTCTGCACCTGAGTCTCCAACCTCTGCTCTCCGAAACGGTCCGTCTGCACCCTAGTCTCCAAACTCTGTTCTCTGCATCAGTTTTTCTGCACACCAGTATACCACCTCTGCTCTCTTTAACAGTCCTTCTGTACCACAGTCTCAAAACTCTGCTCTCTGCAACAGTCCTTCTTAACCCCAGTCTCCAGCCTCTGCTGCCTGCAAAAGTTCTTCTACACCCCAGTCTCCAATCTCTGCTATCTGCAACAGTCCTTCTGCACCCCAGTCTCCAATCTCTGCTCTCTGTAACAATGTTTCTGCACCTCAGGCTCCAACCTCTACTCTCTGTAACAGTCCTTCTGCATCTCAGTCTTCAACCTCTGCTCTCTACAACAGTCCTTAAGTACCGATGTCTCAAATTCTGGTCCCTACAACAGTCGTACTACACCCCAGTCTCCAACCTCTGCTATCTGCAACAGTTCTTCTGCACCTTACTCTCCAACCTCTTCTCTCTGCAACGAACCTTCTGCACCCCAGTCTCCAACATGTGCTCTCTGCAACAGTCCTTCTGCACCTCAGTCTGAAAACTCTGCTCTCTGCAACGATCCTTCTTCACCTCAGTTCCCAAACTCTGATCTCTGCAATGGTCCTTTTGAACCCAAGTATTCAACCTCTGCTCTCTGTAACAATCCTACTGCATCTCAGTCTCCAACATCTGCTCTCTGAAAAAGTCATTTTGCACCCCAGTCTCTAACATCTGCTCTCTGCAACAGTCCTTCTGCACCTCAGTCTGAAAACTCTGCTCTCTGAAACGAATATTGTGCACCCCTGTCTCTAAACTCTGCACCTTGAAACAGTCTTTCTCCACCCTAGTCTCCAAAGTCCGCTCTCCGAAACAGTCCTCCTGTAGTGCAGTCTCCAAAATCTTCTCTCTCTTACGGTTCTACTGCACCCCAGTCTCTAACCCCTACTTTCTGTATCAGTCATTCTGCATCCCTGTCTCCAACCTCTGCTCTCTATAATAGTCCTTCTGCACCTAAGTCTCCAAACTCTGCTGTCTGCAACAGTCCTTCTGGACCCAAGTCTCAAACTTCTGCTCCCTGCAACAGTCCTTCTGCACCTCAGTCTCTAACCTCTACTCTCTGTAACAGTCCTTCTGCACCTCAGTCTCCAACATTTGCTCTTTGTAAGATTCTTCTGCAACCTAGTATCCAAACTCTGCCCTCTGTAACAATCCTTCTGAACCCCTTCTCCAAACTCTGTTCTCTGTAACAGTTTTTCTGCACACCAGTCTCAATTATCTGCTTTCCCCAAAGATCCTTCTGCACCCCAGTCTCCTTCCTCTGCGCTCTGCAACAGTCCTTCTCCACCCCAGTCTCCAACCTCTGCTCTCTGTAACAGTCCTCCTGTAGTGCACTCTCAAAAATCTGCTCTATGTAACGGTTTTTCTGCACCCAAGTCTCCAATCTCTGCTCTCTGTAACACTTTTTCTGCACCTCAGTCTCCAAATTCTGCTCTCTCCAACTGTCCTTCTGCATCTCAGTCTGAAATCTTTATTCTCTGCAAGGATCCTTCTGCACCTAGGTTTAAAAACTCTGCTCTCTGTAACAGTCCTTCTGCACCCCAGTCTCCAGCCTCTGCTCTCTGTAACAGGCCTTTTGCACCCCATTCTCAAATTTCTTCTCTCTGTAATAGTGCTTCTTCACCTCAGTCTACAAACTCTGCTCTCTGCAACAGTCCGTCTGCACCCCAGTCTCCAAACTCTGCTTACTGTATCACTTCATCTGCACCACAATTTCCAACATCTGCTCTCTCTAAGAGTCTTTCTGCACCTGAGTCTACAAACTCTGCTCTCTGCAACAGTCCGTCTGTGCACACCAATCTCCAACATCTGCTTTCTGCAACAATCCTTCTGCACCAAATCTCCAACCTCTGCCTCTGTAACAGTCCTAATGTAACCCAGTATCCAACCTCTGGTCTCTGCAACAGTCATTCTGAACCCCAATGTGAACCTGTGCTAACGGCTACAGTCCTTATACACCCCAGTGTTCAGCCTCTGCTCTCTGCAACAGTCCCTCTGCAACCCAGTCTCCAACATCTGCTCTCTGTAACATTTTTTCTGCACCTCAGTGTTCAACCTCTGCTCTCTGCAATGCTCTCTTTCTTCACCTCAGTCTCCAAAAACTTCTTTCTGTAAATGTACTTCTGAAAACCTTGTCAAAACTCTGCTGTCTGTAACAGGCCTTCTGCACCCAGGTCTCCAACCTCTGTTCTTTCTAACAATTATTCTGGACACCAGTCTCAAAATTTTGCTCTCTACAACAATCCTTCTGCACCCCAGTGTCCAACCTCTGCTCTCTGTAACAGTCCTGCTGCACCTTGGTCTACAACCTCTGCTCTTTGTAAGTTCCATTTGCAACCTTGTCTAAAAACTCTGCTCTCTATAGGAGTTCTTCTGCACCCCAGTCTCCAACCTCTGCTCTCTGTAACAGGCCTTTTGAACTTCAGTCTCAAACTTCTGCTCTCTGCAACAGTCATTTTGCACCTCAGTCCTCAAACTCAGCTCTCTGCATCGATCCTTCTGCACCTCAGTCTCATAACTCTACTCTCTGTAACACTCCGTCTGAACCCCAGTCTCCAAACTCTGCTTACTGTATCACTCCATCTGCACCACAATTTCCAACATCTGCTCTCTGTAAGAGTATTTCTGCAACTCAGTCTCCAACCTCTGATCTCTGCAACACTCCTTTTGAACCCCAGTCTCCAAAATCTGCTCTCTGTAAGATCCATCTGAACCCCAGTCTCCAAACTCTATTCTCTGTAACAGTCCTTCTGCACGCCAGTCTCCAAACTCTGCTCTCTCTAACAGTCTTTCTGCACCTCAGTCTTCTAACTCTGCTCTGTGTAACAGTCCTTCTGCACCCCAGTTTCTAAAATCTGCTCTCTTGAACAATCTTTCTGGAACCCAGTCTCCAATGTTTGCTCTTTGCAACAGTCCTTCTGCACCACAGTCTCCAAACTCTGCCCTCTTTAAGATCTTGCTGCACTCCAGTTACCAAACTCTGCTCCGTGTAACATTCCTTCTCCACCCCAGTCTCCAACCTCTGTCCTCTGCAACAGTTTATCTGCTCCCCAGACTTAGAGATTTACTCTCTGTAACAGTCCTTCTATACCGCAGTCTCAAACCTCTGCTCTTTGTAACAATCCTTCTACACCCCAGTCTCCATCTCTGCTTTCTGTATCAGTCTGTCTGAACCACAGTCTCAGAACTCTGTTCTCTTTATCTATTCTTCTGCACCTTAGTCTCCAACCTCTGCTCTCGGTAACAGACCTATACCGCAGTCTCCAAACTCTGCTCTCTGTAGTGGTCCTTCTGCAGCCCAATTTCGAAACTCTGCTTTCTGTAACAGTCCTTCTGCACCTGAGTTTCCAAACTCTCCTCTCTGTAACAGTCCTTCTACACCTCAGTCTTCAACCTCTGCTCTATGTAACAGTCCACCTGAACCTCAGTCTCCAACCTTTGCTCTCTGTAAGATCCTTCCACAACCCAGTCTCCAAACACTGATCTATATAACAGTCTTTCTGCACCCCAGTCTCCAACCTCTCCTCTCTGTAACTGGCCTTCTGCATGCCAGTCTCAAAACTCTGCTCTCTGCAATGATCCTACTGCACCCCAGTCTCCAAACTCTGATCTTAACAATATTCCTTCTGCACCACAGTCTCTAAATTCTGCTCTCTGTATGATCCTTCTGCACCGCTTTTTTCTAGATCTGCTCTATGTAACAGGATTTCTGCACCTCAGTCTCCAATCTCTGCTCTTTGCAACAGTCCTTCTGCACCACATTCTCCAAACTCTGCTCTCCGTAAGAACCTTCTGCACTTCTGTTTCCAAATTCTTCTCTCTGTAACATTCCTTGTTCAACCCAGTATTTAACCTCTGCTTTCTGCAAGTGTTCTGCGGAACCCCAGTCTCCAAACTCTGTCCTCTGAAACAGTCCTTCTGCTCCCCAGTCTCCAACATCTGCTCTTTGTAACGGTCCTTCTTAACTCTAATCTCAAACCTCTGCTCTCTATATCTATCCATCTGCACCTCAGTCTCCAACCTGTGCTCTCTGTAACATTCCTTCTGCACCCCCGTCTCCAAACTCTGCTCTCTGTAACAGTTTTTCTATACCGCAGTCTCCAAACTCTGGTCTCTGTAACGGTCCTTCTGCACCCCAATTTTCAACCTCTGCTTTCTGTAACAGTCCTTCTGCACCTCAGTCTCCAAACTCTGCTCTCAGAAACAGTCCTTCTACACCTCAGTCTCCAAACTCTGCTCTCTGTAACAGTCCTTCTGATCCTCAGTCTGACACCTCTGCTCTCTGCACGATCCTTCTGCACCCCAGTCTCCAAACACTGCTCTCTGTAAAAGTCCACCTGCACCTCAGTCTCCAAACTCTCCTCTCTGTAACAGGCCTTCTCCAAGCCAGTCTCCAAACTCTCCTCTCTGTAGAAGACCTTCTGCACCCCAGTCTCAAACATCTGCTCTCTGCAACGATTTTTCTGCACCTCAGTCTCCAACATCAGCTCTCTGCAATGATCAAACTGCACCCCACTTCCCAACCTCTGATCTCTGAACAGTCCTTCTGCACCTCAGTCTCCAAATTCTAATGTTTGTAAGATTCTTCTGCACCCATGTATTCAAACTCTGCTCTCTGTAACAATCCTTCTGCACCTCAGTCTTCTACCTCTGCTCTCTCTAACAGTCCTTCTGCACATCAGTCTCCTAACTCTGCTCTCTGTAAGATCCTTTTGAAATCAAGTCTTTAAACTCTGCACTCTGTAAGAGTCCTTCTCCACCCCAGTCTCCAACTTCTGCTCTCTGCAACAGTCCTGCCGCACATCAGTCTCCAAACTCTACTCCTGTAACACTCCTTCTTTACCCCAGTCTCAAAACTCTGCTCTCTGCAACAATCTTTCTTGACCCCAGTCTCCAATGTCTGCTCTCTGCAAAAGTTCTTCTGCACCACAGTCTCCAACCTCTGCTCTCTGTAGGATCTATCTGCACTCCAGTTTCCAAACTCTGCTCTCTGTAACATTCCTTCTCAAACCCAGTCTCCAACCTTTGTCCTCTGCAACAGTCTTTCTACTCCCCAGAGTCGAACATCTGCTCTCAGTAACAGTCCTTCTGTACCGCAGTTTCCAACCTCTGCTCTTTGTAACAGTCCTTCTACATCCCAGTATCCAACCTCTGCTTTCTGTATCAGTCTGTCTGAACCCCAGTATTTAACGTCTGTTCTCTGTATCTATCCTTCTGCACTCCAGTCTCCAACCTATGCTCTATGTAAGAGTCCTTCTGCACACCAGTCTCCAACATCTGCTGTGGATAACAGTCCTATACAACAGTCTTCAACATCTACTCTCTGTAAAAATCCTTCTGCAGCCCAATTTCAAAACTCTGCTTCCTGTAACAGTCCTTCTGCACCCCAGTCTCCAAACTCTGCTTTCTGTATCAGTCTTTCTGAACGCCAGTCTCCAACATCTGTTCTCTGTATCTATCCTTCTGCACCTCAGTCTCCAACCTCTTCTCTATGCAACAGTCCTTCTATACTGGAGTCTTAATCCCTGCTCTCTGTAAAGGTCTTTCTGCAGCGCAGACTCCATATTCTGCTTTCTGTATCAGTTTTTCTGCACAATTGTTACCAAATTATGCTCTCTCTAAGAGTCTTTCTGCACCTCAGTATCCAACCGCTGCTCTCTGCAACAGTCCTGCTGCACGCCAGTCTCCAAACTCTGCTCTCTGAAACAGTCCTTCTGCACCCCAATCTCCAACGTCTTCTCTCTGCAACAGTCCTTCTGCACCCCAGTCTGCAAACTCTGCTCTCTGTAACAATCCTTCTTCCCCTCAGTCTCCAAACTCTGCTCTATCGAACAAATCTTCTGCACGTCAGTCTCCAACCTCTGATCTCCGCAACAGTCCTTCTGCACTCCAGTCTCCAAACTCTGCTCTCTTCAACAGTCCTTCTGCACCAAAGTATCCAACCTCTGCTCTCTGTAAGATCCTTCTGCACTATAGCATCCAAACTCTGCTCTCTGTAACATTCCTTCTCCACGCCATTCTTTAACTTCTGCTTTCTGCAAATGGCCTGCGACACCCCAATCTCCAACCTCTGTCCTCTGCAACAGTCCTTCTGCACCCCAGTCTCCAAACTCTGCTCTCTATAACAATCCTTCTGCATCTCAGACTCCAAACTCTGTTCTCTGCAACTGTCCTTCTGCACCTCAGTCTCCAACCTCCACTCTCTGTAACAGTCCTTCTGCACTTCACTCTCCAACCTCTGCTCTCTGCAACAGTCCTTCTGCACCCCAGTCTTCAACCTCTGTTCTCTGTAACAGTCCTTCTGCATCCCAGGCTCCAAAGTCTGCTTTCTGTATCAGCCCTTTGAACCCCAGTCACAAACCTCTGCTCTCTGTATCTATCCTTCAGCACCTCTGTCTTCAACCTCTGCTATCTGTTACAGTTTTTCTATACCGCAGTCTCCAAACTCTAGTCTTTCTTACGTTTTTTTTTTTCACCCCAATTTTCAACCACTTCGTTCTGTAACAGTTCTTCTGCACCTCAGTCTCCAAACTCGACTCTCTGTAACAGTCCTCCTACACCTCAGTCTCCAACCACTGCTCTCTGTAACAGTCCATCTGCACCTCAGTCTGACACCTCTGCTCTCTGCACGATTTTTCTTCACCCGGGTCTCCAAACAGTGCTCTCTGTAACAGTCCACCTGCACCTCAGTGTCCAACCTCTGTTCTCTGTAAGATCCTTCAGGAACTCGGTCTCCAAAATCTGCTCTCTATAACAGTCCTTCTGCACCCAAGTCTCCAACCTCTCCTCTCTGTAACAGGCCTTCTGAACACCAGTCCCCAAACTCTCCTCTCTGTAGTAGGCCTTCTTTACCCCAGTCATAAAACTCTGCTCTCTGCAATGGTCCTTCTGCACCCCATTCTCCAAACTCTGTTCTCTGCAATGGTCCTTCTGCACCTCAGTCTCCAACCTCTATTCTCTGTAACAGTCCATCTGCACTTCACTCTTCAATCTCTACTCGCTGTAGGATCCTTCTATAACCCAGTATAAAACCTCTGCTCTCTGTATCTATTATTCTGCACCTCAGTCTCCAACCTCTGCTCTCTGTTACAATTTTTCTATACCGCAGTCTCCAAACTCTGGTCTCTGTTATGGTCCTTCTGCACCCCAATTTCCAAACAATTCTTTGTGTAACAGTCCTTCTGCAAGTCAGTCTCCAAACTCCGCTCTCTGTTACAGTCATTCTACACCTCAGTCTCCAACCTCTGCTCTCTGTAACAGTCCTTCTGCACCTCAGTCTGACACCTCTGCTCTCTGCAAAATTCTTCTGCACCCCAGTCTCCAAACACTGTTCTCTATATCAGTCCTTCTGAAAACCAGTCTCAAAACTCTGCTCTCTGTATCTATCCTTCTGAACCTCAGTCTCCAACCTTTGCTCTCTGTAACATTCCTTCCACACCCCAGTCTCAAACCTCTGCTCTCTGTAACAGTTTTTCTATACTGCAGTCTCCAAACTCTGGTCTTTGTTATGGTCCTTCTGCACCCCAATTTCCAACCTCTGCTTTCTGTAACAGTCCTTCTGCACCTCAGTCTCCAAACTCTGCTCTTTCTAACAGTACTTCTACACTTCTGTCAGCAACCTCTGCTCTCTGTAACAGTCCTTCTGCACCTCAGTCTGACACCTCTCTTTTCTGCATGGTACTTCTGCACCTCAGTCTCCAACCACTGCTCTCTGTAACAGTCCACCTGCACCTCAGTCTCCAACCTCCTCTCTCCTTAAGATCGTTCAGCAACCCAGTCTCTAAACTCTTCTCTTTATAACAATCCTTCTGCACACCAGTCTCCAACCGATCCTCTTTGTAACAGGCCTTCTGGAAGCCAGTCTCCCAACTCTGTTCTCTGAAGCAGGCCTTCTGCACCCCAGTCTCCAAACTCTGCTCTTTATACCAATCCTTCTGCACCCCAGTCTCGAACCTCTCCTCTCTGTAACAGGCCTTCTGGACGCCAGTCTCCCAACTCTGCTCTCTGTAGCAGTCCTTCTGCACCCCAGTCTCCATAATGTGGTCTCTGCAATGATCCTTCTGCACCTTAGTCTCCAACTTCTGATCTCTGCAACAGTCCATCTGCACCTCAGTCTCCAAATTCTGCTCTCTGTAAGATGTTTCTGCACCCCTGTATCGAACTTCTGCTCTCTGTAACAGTCCTTCTGCACACGAGTCTCCAACAACTGCTCTCTGCAACAGTCATTCTGCACCTTAGTCTTAAAACTCTCGTCTCTGCAACGACCCTTCTTCACCCCAGTCTCCTACCTTGGCTCTCTGTAACAGTCCTTCTGCACCTCAGTCTCCCAACTCTGCTCTCTGCAAGATCCTTCTGCAACCCAGTCTTTAAACTCTGCACTTTGTACCTGTCCTTCTGCACAACAGTCTCCAACTTCTGCTCCCTATAACAGGACTTCTGCAACCCAGTCTCAAAACTCTGCTCTCTGTAACAGGCTTTCTGCACCCCAGTCTAAAACCTCTTTTCTCGGCAACGATTCTTCTCCACCCCAGTCTCCAACATCTGCTGTCTGCAACAGTCGTTTTGAACCCCAGTCTCCAAACTCTGCTCTTTGTAAGATCCATCTGAACCCCAGTCTCCAACCTATGCTCTCTGTAACAGTCCTTCTACACCCAAATCTCCAAACTCTGCTTTCTGTAACAGTCCTTCTGCACCTCAGTCTCCAACCTCTTCTCTCTGTAACAGTACTTCTGTACCCAAGTCTCTAAAATCTGCTCTCCGCAACATTCCGTCTGCACCCCAGTTTTCAACATCTGATCTCTGCAACACTACTTCTGCACCCCAGTCTCCAAACTTCGCTCTCTGCAACGATCCTTCTGGACCCCAGTCTCAAACCTCTACTCTCAGTAACAGTCCTTCTGCACCACAGTCTCCAATCTCTGCTCTCTCTAAGTTCATTCTGCATTCTAGTTTTCAAACTCTGCTCTCTATAACATTCCTTCTCCACCCCATTCTCAGACCTCTGCTCTCTGCAACTATCCTTGTGCTCCCAGTCTCCGAGATCTGTTCTCTGTAACAGTCCTTCTGTTTCACAGTCTCCAACTTCTGCTCTTTGTAAAGGTCTTTCTACACCCCAGTCTCCAACCTCTGCTTTCTGTATCAGTCTGCCTAAACCCCAGTCTCGAAAATCTGTTCTCTGTATCTATCCTTTGCACCTCAGTCTCCAACCTATGCTCTATGTAAGAGTGCTTCTGCACTCCAGTCTCCAACATCTGCTCTAGGTAACAGTCCTATACCACAGTCTCCAAACTCTTCTCTCTGTTACAGTCCTTCTACACCCCAGTCTCCAATCACTCCTCTTTGTAAAAATCCACCTGTACCTCAGTCTGAAACCTCTGCTCGCAAAGATTCTTCTGCACCCCAGTCTCCAACCACTGCTCTCTGTGACAGTCCACTTGCAGTTCAGTCTCCAACCTCTGCTCTCTGTAAGATCCTTCAGCAACACTGTCTCCAAACACTGCTCTCTATCACAGTCCTTCTGAACCCCAGTATGCAAACTCTGCTCTCTGTAACAGTCCTTCTGCTCCTCAGTCTCCAACCTCTGCTCTCTGCAACAGCCTTCTGCACCCCAGTCTGCAAACTATGCTCTCTGCAACGATCTTTCTGGACCCCAGTCTACAACGGCTGCTCTCTGCAACAGTCCTTCTGCACCACAGTCTCCAACCTCTGCTCTCTGTATGATCTTTCTGCACACCAGTTTTCGAACTCTGCTCTTTCTAACATTCCTTCTCCACCCTAGTCGCCAAACTCTGCTTTCTACAAGGGTCCTGTGGCACCACTGTCTCCAAACTCTGTCCTCTGCAACAGTCCTTCTGCTCCCCAGTCTTCAATATCTGCTCTCTGTAACAGACCTTCTGTACCACATGCACCAAACTCTGCTCTCTGTAACGGTCTTTCTGCACCCCAGTCTCCAACCTCTGCTTTCTGTATCAGTCCTTCTGAACCTTAGTCTCCAACCTCTGCTCTCTGTGTCTATCCTTCTTCACCTCAGTCTCCAACCTGTGCTTTCTGAAACAGTCCTTCTGAACCAAAGTCTCTCAACTCTGCTCTCTGTAACAGTCCTTCTATACTGTAGTCTCCAACCTCTGCTCTCTGTAACGGTCCTTCTGCACCCCAATTTCCAACCTCTGTTTTCTATAACAGTCTTTCTCCACCTCAGTCTCCAAACTCTGCTCTCTTTATCAGGCCTTCTGCACCCCAGTCTTCAACCTTTTCTCTCTGCAAGGATCCTTCTGCACCCCAGTCTTTAACCTCTGCTCTCTAAAATGATCCTACTGCACCCCAGTCTCCAACCTCTGATCTCTACAACAGTTCTTCTGCACCTCTGTCTCCAAATTCTGCTCTCTGTAAGATCCTTCTCCACCACTGTCTCCAACCTCTTCTCTCTGTAACATTCCTACTTCACCCCAGTCTTCAACCTCTGCTTTCTGTATCAGTGCTTCTGAACCCCAGTCTCCAACCTCTGCTCTCTGTGTCTATCCTTCTTCACCTCAGTCTGCAACCTGTGCTTTCTGTAACAGTCCTTCTGAACCCAAGTCTCCCACCTCTGCTCTCTGTACCAGTCCTTCTATACTTTAGTCTCCAACCTCTACTCTCTGTAACGGTCCTTCTGCCCCCCAATTTCCAACCTCTTCTTTCTGTAGCAGTCCTTCTGCACCTCAGTCTCCAAACTCTGCTCTCCATAACAGTCCTTCTACACCTCAATCTCCAACCTCTGCTCTCTGTAACAGTACTTCTGCAACTCAGTCTCAAACCTCTCCTCTCCATGATTTTTCTGCACCCCAGTCTCCAACCACTGCTTTCTGTAACAGTCCACCTGCACCTTAATCTCGAAACTCTGCTCTCTGTAAGATCCTTCAGCAACCATTTCTTCAAAATCTGCTCTCTCTACCATTCCTTCTGCTCGCAAGTCTCCAAACTCTGCTCTCTGGAACGATCCTTCTGCACCCCAGTCTTTAACCTCTGTCCTCTGCAATGATCCTACTGCACACTAGTCTCCAACCACTGATCTCTACAACAGTCCTTCTGCACCTCAGTGTCCAAATTCTGCTCTCTGTAAGATCTTTCTGCACCACTGTCTTA